>NC_072873.1:6743712-6958133 GCF_028858705.1 Grus americana | reverse complement strand
CACAATGTAATGTTTCCTGTCCATTCCAGACATCAATTTATGCAGATGGGCTCTTAATATTCCCACAGCACACTACATGAAGATGAAGTCTTCTTATTGTCAGTGATGTAAATATACACAGAAAGCTCTGCTGTCTGGTAAAGTACAAGCTGCACATATGTGAGCCACTGCATTTATTATTATCAGTTTGTTCATCCTGACCATGTTAAGCACAGGGAGGCTCATCCATCCTCCCCATGCAACTGGGTTTCTCTTGTTCTCGAGACAGAGACACCTTAAAGCTGCTTCCATTACATTATTTCCCTCCTGAATTTCAGCCATGGCAGTTGATGTAAAGAGCTGCTGTATCTTTGCCTTCTCCTATCTGCATGACTAATGATAAACCAGAACAAATGCAGACAAAGAAAAACTCGACCCAGGCAGCTCCCAGCATGGGGCATCCATGGGCCCTCAATTCCCCTGTGCTCTCTGAGGAGACAGCCCCAGCCTCAGCCTCATATCAGCAGGTGTCTCATCTACTCCCTGGCAGAAAGAAAGAGTGCATGACTACCTCCTGGTGGTTGCCGTGATCTCCTTCAGGGAGACCTGGGGATCTGTAACCAGCCCTCCCAGCTCCTGTGCAAGAAACAATACCGCGGCAGAGGATTGTGTGTCTGCTTCCAGCCAGATTCCTGCAGGCTGCAAATGTTGAGGTCTGCACACTGAAAAGAGCTTAAACCAATGAAGTTGCTCCCAGGTTATTTGCTGGTAAAGGTATTCTCTTCAAAAGCCAACCTCCCACCCCACAAAGAGCAGCTGAGAGGAAGAGATTTTGTATCAGCGTGTCAGTGTTTCAGTTCACATGTCTGTGTTGAACTAGTTGCCTCCCCTCTCAGTAGCTTTGCCTTCCTCCTCTTGTGAGGAGTTTGAAGATGTGTGGGCTCAGAAAGTGGGTCGAGCGTCTGCTGCCAAACCAACCCTTGAGCAAGGCCTTGGGCAGAGGTGTTTCAGCAAGTTCAACACTTTGCTGCAGCAGTTCAGTAGGTCCCCTTCCACAGGGGGGGAAGGTGGTGTCCAACCCCTCTGTGCATCAAAGCAGTCATTTGGAAAGCTTCTGGCCACCCTTGGGTCACACAGGCAGCAGCCCCAGCCTCTCTTCCTGCTGTGCCTCTCTCCTGCTTCCCTCTCCCCTCTGCACAGAAAATTGTGCTAGCCTTCAAGGTCACCTGCTGAGCTACCTCCTAGCAGACCTCCATGCAGACTAGGAGGCACATCCATGCCCAAGAGGAGACTGCCGGCCTCCCACTGCCATACTGCAGTCCCATGGCTGCTCACTCGAGGTCACCACTGATCAGGCTCCCCAACCACAGGACATGCTCAAGAGGGCATTTCTAGGGAGAGGCAAAGCATGGCAGGCCACTGGCTCTGGAGCAGCCTTCCTCAGTTCCCAGGAACAGTGCCTTAAAAGGGCCGACAGCACTGTATCCCACACTCCCCGTACTCTGCAAACAGTGAAGAATCCCCTTTTGCCTCCACTCTGAGCACCCCACCCTAGACTTACACCTTGCTCACTGAGCGCTTGGGACAGTGTCCAGAGAGGGAAGGACAACACAGAAAGAGGCTGGGCTGCAGCAACACTTTCATGCCACAAAAGACAACAATGAAGTTAGTATGAGAGTTGTGCCACCGTGAAGAGAGCACCGGGCACAGTCAAGATTAGGTATCCTTTGGCTGTAGCAGAGTTCCTGCAGGATGTCCCTCGGCTTGCCCTGAGGAGGCAGGGGTGCTGCAGGTCCCTCCTAGGCTGGCCTGGGTAGACCAAAGGGGATGAGAAGCCAACATGGAGAGGAGAGAGCAAGGACAGAGCAGAAGGAGGGAAAGGCAGGCATGACCCATGCTTTCAGGCTGATCCCATCCAGCCTTACATTGCAAGGAGAGTCAGAGATGCTCAATCTCTCTGAACGAGAATGGCCAGGAACTCCATCCTCCCTTCACTCACATGTCAGCACACATAAATATACATGAGCATGCACACCCAGGTACAGAATCACAGAATCACAGAACGGTAGGGGTTGGAAGGCATCTCTGGAGATCGTCTAGTCCGTGTTCCAGTTTGTGCCCGCTGCCCCTTCTCGTGTCTCTGGGCACCACTGAAAAGAGTCTGGCCCCATCCTCTTGACACCTGCCCTCTAGATATTTAGAAGCATTTAGAAGACCTCTCAGTCTTCTCCTCTCCAGGCTAATCAGACCCAGCTCTCTCTGCCTTTCCTCATAAGAGAGATGCTCCAGTCCCCTCATCAGCTTTGTCCCCCTCCACTGGACTCTCTCCAGTAGCTTCTTGTCTTTCTTGAACTGTGGAGCCCAGCACTGCACACAGTATTCCAGATGTGGACTCACCAAGGCAGAGTAGAGGGGGAGGAAAACCTCCCTCGACCTGCTGGCCACACTCTTCTTAATGCACCCTAGGATACTGTTGGCTGCCTTGGCTTCAAGGGCTCATTGCTGGCTCATGGTTAACTTGTTGTCCACCGGGACTCCCAGGTCCTTCTCCGCAGCATTGCTTCCCAGCAGGTCAACCCCTAACCTGTACTGGTGCCTGGGCTTGTTCCTCCCTAGGTCCAGGACCCTACACTTGCCCTTATTGAATTTCATTAGGTTCCTCCCCACCCAACTCTCTTGCCTGTCCAGATCTCGCTGAATGGCAGCACAGCCTTCTGGTGTGTCGGCCACTCCTCCCAGTTCAGAATCGTCAGCAAGCTTGCTGAGGGTACACTCTGTCCCCTCGTCCAGGTCATTGATGAGTATATTGAACAAGACTGGACCCAGTACTGACCCCTGGGGCACACCGCTAGCTACAGGCTTCCAACCAGATTCTGTGCCACTTATCACAATCCTCTGAGCTCTGCCATTCAGCCAGTTCTCTACCCACCTCACTCACCACTCATCCCACCCACACTTCCTAAGCTTGCCTACGAGGATGTCATGGGAGATGGTGTGAAAAGCTTTACTGAAGTCAAGGTAGACAACATCTACTGCTCTCCCCTCGTCCACCCAGAAGGCTATCAGATTGGTCAGGCATGATTTCCCCATGGTGAATCCATGTTCACCACTCCTGATAACCACCTTCTCCTCCACATGCTTATTGATGACCCCCAGAATGAGCTGTTCCATCACCTTTCCAGGGATGGAGGTCAGGCAGTCTGGCCTGTCGTTTCCCGGGTCCTCCTTCTTGCCCTCTTTGGAGACCAGAGTGACACTGGCTTTCCTCTAGTCCTCAGGCACCTCTCCCGATCTCCATGACCTTTCAAAGATGATGGAGAGTGGCATAGCAATAACACCTGCCAGCTCCCTTGGCACTTGTGGGTGCATCCCATCAAGGCTCATGGATTTCTGAGAATCCTAGAATGCTTTGGGTTGGAAGGGACCTCAAAGATCAGGTAGTTCCAACCCCCCTGCCATGGGCAGGGACACCTTCCACGAGACCAGGTTGCCCAAAGCCCCATCCAACCTGGCCTTAAACACTTCCAAGGAAGGGGCATCCACAACCTTTTTGGGCAACCTGTTCCAGTGCCTTACCACCCTCACAGTAAAAAAATTCTTCCTAACATCCAATCTAAATCTACCTTCTTTTAGTTTAAACCCATTAGCCCTTGTCCTATCACTACATTCTCTGATAAACAGTCCCTCTCCATCTTTCCTGTAGGCCCCCTTTAGGTACTGGAAGGCCACGATTAGGTCTCCCCGGAGCCTTCTCTTCTCCAGGCTGAACATTCCCAACTTTCTGAGCCTGTCCTCATAGGAGAGGTGCTCCAGCCCTCTGATCATCTTTGTGGCCTCCTCTGGACTTGCTCCAAGAGCTCAGTGTCTTTCTTGTACTGGAGACCCTAGAACTGGATGAAATACTCCAGGAGGGGTCTCACACGAGCAGAGTAGAGGGGCAGAATCACCGCCCTCCACCTGCTCACCACGCTATTTTTGATCGATCCCACTGTCCTTGTCACTGACAAAGATGTTAAACAGCGCTGGTCCCGGTACCGACCCCTGAGGAACACCACTCCTCACTGTTCTCCACTTGGACACTGAGCCATTGACCACAACTCTTTGAGTGTGACCGTCCAGCCAATTCCTTATCCACTGAGTGGTCCATCCATTGAATCCATGTCTCTCCAATTTTGAGGCAAGGATGTCATGCGGGACAGTGTCAAATGCCTTGCACAAGTCCAGGTAGATGACGTCTGTCACTCTTCCCTTATCCACTAACGCTGTAACCCCGTCGTAGGCGGCCACCAAATTTGTCAGGCATGATTTGCCCTTAGTGAAGCCATGTTGGCTGTCACCAATCACCTCTTTATTTTCCATGTGCCTTAGCGTAGCTTTCCAGGAGGATCTGCTCCACGATCTTGACGGGCACAGAGGTGACACTGACTTGGACCTGGTGAGGCCCTGGTGAGGTCACACCTCTAGTACTGCATTCACTTTTGAGTCTCTCACTACAGGAAAGACATTGAGGTGCTGGAGCATGTCCAAAGAAGAGCACCAACGCTGGAGAAGGGTCTAGAGCACAAGTCTGCTGAGGAGCGGCTGAGAGAACTGGGGTTGTGCAGTCTGGTGAAAAGGAGGTTGAGGGGAGACCTTATTGCTCTCTATAACTGTCTGAAAGGATGTTGTAGTCAGGTGGGTGTCGGTCTCTTCTCCCAAGTAGCTAGTGATAGGACAGGAGAAAATGGACTCAAGTTGCACCAGGGGAGGTTTAGATTGGATGTTCGGAAAAATTATTCACCAAAAGGGTTATCAAGCATTGGAACAGGCTGCCCACGAGTGGGTCACCATCCCTGGAAGTATTTATAGGAGGCGTAGATGTGGCGCGTAGGGACATGGTTTAGCGGTAGACTTGGCAATGCTAGGTTAATGGTTGGAACTGATGATCTTAAAGTTCTTTTCCAACCTAAACGATTCTGTGATTGTATGCCTGGGGGAAGGCCAGGCACCACAGAACAGCTGTGTGGGGTTGGGCACTGGCTGCTGTTGTTGGGGCGCCCTGTCTAATGGAAGCTGCGTGCGTGTGAGACGCATGAGGGCCCTGGTGTGCGGCCTGGCCAGGCTGATTTCAACAGCAACCTGTGAGTGGCCTTAGCCCTGCACATCTGTGTACCTGCGGGGCTGTGCAGGGAACTCTTTAGGGGGTGGAGGGTGTATAGGGTGTAGAGGTGGAATTCCCTTCTTGACCTCTCCGAGCCTCCAGCAGTGCTGGGCTCCTCACTGGGGGATAGCAGTGATTGGGCTCTGCATCTGCAGGAGATGGCTCTGAGGCCAAGGGGCCATATCTGAGCAGAGACACCAGAATGTAGGGCCTGATCACCCCTGGCTGTGGAGGAGCTGAGTATGTCTTCCTCAGCTCAGAGGGACAGCGACTGGAAAGGCCCCACTGCCTTGTGTCCAACCCTCCCATTGCCCTGGGAATGGTGAAAAGTCTGCTTGTGTCCTCCCCTTCTCCCCCACCACCCAAGGCAAAGCCTGTCATCCTTGGAAACACGAGACAATGTCCTCCGAGAAAAGGATTGTGTGGAGGCAGAAGCTGTGATGCAGAAAACTTTAATGACTGTGAAGGGGGGAAACAAGTTCAATTGTAGAGGAGGCTGCCGGTGCAGGGACAGCACCAGTCTGTGCCCATTGTCCACAGTGGAGATCGCACAAGGCATACATCTGCCAGTCCCACAGAGGGAGAGGGATCAGCAGGTGCCCCAGGTTGGCTCTGGGGGTCTTTAACCACCTAACTTTACATCCCCTCAGATGCTGGGCACCCTGAGCTGCTCTACATCAGTTGTGCTCACAGAATGGTTAATGTTGGAAGGGACCCCTGGAGGTCATCTGGCCCACCCCCACTTGCTCAAGCAGGGCCACCTATTGCCAGTTGCCCAGGATCGTGTGTAGGTGGTTCTTGAGCATCTCTAAGGGGGGAAACTCAGCCACCTATTCCAGTGCTCAGTCACTCCCACAGAAACATAGAACACTGTTGCCCTCTCACCAAGGCACAGGCACTGTGCAGATCCCATCCACAGAAGAGTTGACAGTTGAGGGTTTGGGTTTTTTTTCTTCAGAGGAAACAGCTCTATTCCTCATTTGAACTGTCAAACACTAAAACCATACCAGTTGTTTATTGCATGTGAACAAATACCGGGAGCTTTCACATCCTTCTTTCTCAGGCTGTAAACCAAGGCATTCAGCAGCAGAGTGAGAGCCATGTAAACAACTGCCACCGCTCTGTCTAGTGACCATTTTGAGGTCACTTTGCATGTAGGTGAAGGCACACGGGCCATAGAAACAGGCCACAACAATGAAACGGGAAGCATGTGTTGAGACAACTCTGCACTTGCCTTCCACACAGCAGAGTAGCAGGATGCTTCTCGCTCTGCACCTGTAAAAAGTGAGGATGAAGAGGAAGCAGGCAAGGGCCACACCACCAATACAGAAGATGATCATGGCCTTGTTGTCAGAAGTGCCAGCACAAGCCATGGCCAGGAGATCTGGTGCATCAGCAAAGAAGTGGCAGATGTGCCTGTGCCCACAGTAAGCCAAATAGGAGGTGAGCATTGAATGCGGAGCAGGAGGCAGGCAACCGGCCAGACGAACACAGCCTGATGCTTGATGGCCCCGTAGCACAGAGGGTTGCAGACAGCCAAGCAGTGGCCATGGGACATGCGAGGGTAGAGGAAGAATTGGTCCCTGCCCAGCAACTGAGAGGAGTACAGCTGGGCCATGCAGCTGTGGAAGGAGATGGGTATGCCCTCTGACCTGAGGAAGTTCTCCAGCATCTTTGGAAGGAAGGCACTTGAGAAGAGATACAGAATCTTTGGCCTTCAGTCATTCTGAGATATGCTTCAGGAGCCATAATTGCCTCTTGATGGAGGACATCAGTGTTGGGATTTCCATCCTTCCATTTCTACGCTTTTGTCGAGACTTTTCATGCAGGCAATCGCATATGAGACTGTAGTGGCTGCCAAGAGACATTTCAATCAATCAGAAGGGATGAGATTGACATGTAAAAAATACTCTCCCCCCTCAGAATGGCAGCCAATTCCTGAGCACAAATTCTCTGGAGGGACCCATGAAGCAGTCAAGAGCTCTGCCTTCCCCTTCAGCTCTCTTGGGAAGTGCACCAAGTAACCTTGTCCTTGCTGATCTTCACATGCTCCTGCAAGCTCTGTATCAGAGCAATTTGATCTCCCTCAGGAATACACCATTCCACTGACCTTATTTCTGTGCTGACTGCCCTCAGCTCCCACATGCTCAGCTCCAGTTTCCAGCATCGACGCATTCAGCAGCATGGGCGACTTTTCCCTGCTACTCCTGCCCATGCATGCTGGCCATGACCCCTAGACTGGACAGTGGAGGGGAGATGAAGGTGGAGTAGCAGCTATGGGCCATCCCACGGGATGTTCCCTGCTTTACCACTTGTGCCATTCTGCAAAGCAAACTATCTTCCAGAACCCCACAACCACCTCCTGCAACCCCAGTGAAGCTCCAGCCATAGCAAGGAGAATGCCCTTCCTCAGGAGCTCATGGGGATGCTGACCCCTCAGGGCATCCTGCCTTTCTGGGCTTTTGTGGGTAGACATACAGTAAGGCAAGGCCTGATGGTCACTGGCAGCAGAGCATCCAGGGATGTCTTCCTCAGCTCCAAGTGACAGTGCCCAAAAGAGGAGCCACTGCAGGCTGTCCCAGCTTCCCATTCCTCTGTGAATGGAGAATGTGCCCTCACCCTCCTCCACCACAGAGCAACACCCTTCTCCTTTGGCAGTATGGGGAGTGTCCACAGAGGGAAGGACCACAAGGCAGCCAGGCTTGAATGCAGCAGAACTTTAATGAGTCAAAAGAGGGAAACAATATCACACCAAGTGATGGACAGCAGTGCGGGGCACACCAAGGTCAGCCAATTGTCTGCAGTCCTTGGCCATGGAAAAGTTCTTACATGGTGTCCGAATATCTGCACAACAGGTGGGAACAGATGCTCTGACCAAGCAGGCTGTGGTGGGACTTTGCTGCCAAGGGGAACCAAACCACAGGGAAAGAGAGGCACAGCCATGCCGCTATTCTGAAAACACATCCAAAATCTCGATCGTCTGCCCAGCACCATCTTCTGAGTTCCTCAAGGTCTCTCAGTGGGGTGTTTCTAGCATCTTTCTCAGAGGAGGCACCTCCTGCCACCATAGCGGCTAGAAATGCCAGAGAGGTCACAGCACCCAGAGGTGATGGGCACTCCATCACAGCTGAGGATGCTGCCAACAGCAGCAGAGGTGGACGAGCCCACAACGGTGCTCTGTGGGAAGGAGCTGAGGATGGGGCCGGGCAGGGTCACCACCACAGCAGGCAGCTCAATAACAACTGTGGAATTCTGGCACTGCCTGACACAGGGCTCGTTGCAGCTGTTGGCCAGTGGGGTCAGGCCACTTGGCTGGCATGGCAGGCACTGGTTGTAGCAGGACATGTCTCTAAGGGTGGAGGTGCACCTGGCAGAGAGGGCAGGGAGGAAGAAGATCACAGGGGTGGGTGAGGAGCAGCCTTGTATTTTCTGTGTCACAAAGGAGCCAAGGCCACCCCTGAGTGGGGAGCCGGAAACTGTGCCAGGAACCACACGGTCTTCATCATCCTATAAAGAGCAGCCTGCCTCAGACAGGGTCTCTCCTAATGTGTATACAAAACCCACCTCAGCCTCGTACCAGGCTCTGTGTAAGGAAACCGTCTCTGCACTTTCCTCTGTCATGACAAGAAGATCCAAACTCCAGGGCTGGACAGAGCCAGTATCAGGTGGGATGCCTATCAAGTGGAGATCTCACTTTGGACGAGGAGGAGAAGGGGCTCCAGACTCACCTGGTTCCCGAGGAGAAGGAGACAGGAGAAGAGGATGAGAGAGCAGGGGCTTGGGCTGGCTTTTATACCTGCCCTGTGTTGCTGCAGGACCAGAGGCAACCTTTGCAGAGGTAACAATTTTCTGCCAAGCTCGTCTTGCATGCAAAACATCACAGCTAATGATACGGGCTGTGCTTTCTTTTCCAACACTGCTGCCTTTTCATTTCCAAGTTTGTGCCATGCCCATTCCCTGATGAAGGCTTCTTCTGAGCGCTGGGGTGAAAGGCCCTAAAATTTCTAGGGCAGGAATGCAGCAGTATGGGCAGAAGACTCAGCTCAAGTGCTGGATGGGTCCAGAGCAGGCAAGTGACACAAGCCTGAGTCCCTCTGTTGGGACTGTTTGCAGTGTCGTTCTTAGGATGAAGCCCCAGCAATCCTCAGCTGGACAACCATGGGATCCCGTGCATGAGGACGTGCCACATCCGTCTCTTTCCCTCCCTCCTCAGCTCACTCTGATGCTCACTTGCTGTTGCCTCCAGAAGTGTTTGGGTTGTGCTGCTAGGTTTTGACCCCATCCTGCCTAACACTCATCAGTCCCCAGGGGTCCTCAGCAGAGTCCATGGTTCGTTGCGTTCCTACATGTGTTCTTGTCTTGTGTGTGCTTGTATGCAGACAGGTTTGTGTGGATGCATGTGGGAGCACAAACCTCTGCATGATTGAACGACGATGGCACCAGCCTGCTAGAGATCTGTCCAGGGAAGAGGCCCTGAAATGCCACCCCTGCCTCTTGAGACCACTTTTCCCAGCCTCTCCAAAGCTCACACTTCACTGCTGCTGATTCCAGGCCCCAACAAGGATGGTTTCGCTCCAGCTTGAATCCTTAGTCTACATTCAGTGCTCTCCCTAGCAATAAAGAGTTCCAAAGGATGGGGTTTGCTTTATGCGCAAGTAGAAAGGCTGACGAATGCTGCTGACCATGTGCTGGCCATCCCTGAGTGGATCTGCTTCCACTGCAGTCTTGGTGGTGCCTGGGGTGGGACACAGGTCCTCTCTCATGTCCATGTCAATGTCAAATGTACTTGTGCAGTTCATCAGGCCGATGCTGTGCCAGGCAGGCACTGAGACTGTGGATCAAACAGGTACTGAATGAAAGGAACTTGAAGCCTGATACTGCTTTCTGTGAGTGGAAGGACCAACCCTGTGGCTTGCGCAGGAAAGCAAATGACTTGACGGCCACTTTGGACTTCAGCCTACAAAGACATTAATGCGCTGCACTAGAATCTCATTTTATTATTGAAAAAGAGTGGAATCAGGTTTGAGGCCATGTTTCCCAAAGTTTGCTACTCTCCCAGTCATGTCCAGAACAGACCCTTTTCTGACAAGGGCTGTTGTGCACAGTGGGTAAATTTCTGAAGCCCATCTCCCCTCCGGAATGTCTGTCAGCCTGAGCTCACGTCTAAGTTGCACGCAGTGCAGCCAAGGGCTTCTCTCCTCCCCTTTAGTGACCTTCATGAGATCAGTGCCAGGGAGCTCTGCTGGGAGAGCTCAGCCAGGGCTGATTCCCCTCTCCATGGAGCTGCTTTTGAGCTGAGGCTCTCGTGTAGATGAGGGCCCACCTCATTGCTTTCTCAGGAGGTCACAGGCACTGTGGAACCAGAGTAGGGCAGGAGAGGAGTGTACCTACAACTTAGAGCTTTGACACAATTCTTCACTCCTTTATGATCAAATTAGTGAGAAATAATAAACACAGTAAGAGTATGATAAGGTGTGTGGGAAATTGGCTGGATTACCAGGCTCAGAGAGTTGTGACCATGGTGCAAAGCCCAGCTGGCCGATCCTTATTACTGGGGTCTAGCAGTAGAGACAAAGTAGCAGGAGCAATAGTGTTTCATGTTTTCATGAACACCATGAGTAATGGGCAGTGGGGAATTAGCAGCAGGTGTGTGGATAATACCTGGGGAGGTAGTATGTGTCGGACACAGCTCCTATTCAGAGGACCTGGACAAGCTGGAGACATGGGCTGACTGGAAGCTCACAAAGGCCAAAAAGAGCAAGGGCAAGGTTTTGCTCCTGAGGGAGGAACCAGCCCATGTGGTCATGCAGGCTGGGGGCTGGCTGCCTTGGCAGCAGATGCACAGAAAAGGATGTGCGGTTTTAGGAGACACCCAGCTGAACGGGAGACAGCAGTGTGCCCTTGCAGCAAACGGGACCAACTGCATCCTGAGCTGTGTTAGTCAAAGTGAGGCCAGCAGGTGCAGGAAAGTGACCCTGTCCCTCTGGCCCTTGTGAGACCACCTCTGCAGTACTGCATCCAGGTTGGGGCTCCCTGGTCCAAGAAGGATATTGACAGAGTGAAGTGAGTCCAACAAAGGCCACCAAGTAGATTAAGGGGGCTGACAAACATGACGTGCAAGGAGAGTCTGAGAGAATTGGGCCTGCTCTTCTTGGAGAAGAGCTGTCTCAGGGGAGACCTTCTTGCCTTCTACAGCTACTCTTCAGAGGATACAGAGAAGATGGACCTGGTTCCTGGAAGTGCCCAGGAGGCAGAACATGAGGAGTTCTGATAGTTGGGGTTGTTCAGCCTGGAGAAGAGAAGGCTCTGGGGAGACCCAAATAGCAGCCTTCTAGTATCTAAAAAGGCCTACAGGAAGTGTGGTGGCCACCAATTATAGAATCATAGAATCATAGAATGGTTTGTGTTGGAAGGGACCTTAAAGATCATCTAGTTCCAACCCCCCTGCCATGGGCAGGGACACCCTCCACTAGACCACATTGCCCAAAGCCTCATCCAACCTGGTCTTAAACACTTCCAGGGATGGGGCATCCGCAACCTTTTTGGGCAACCTGTTCCAGTACCTCACCACCCTCACAGTAAAGACTTTCTTTCTAACATCTAATCTAAATCGACCCTCCTTCAGCTTAAACCCATTACCCCTTGTCCTGTCACTACACTCCCTGATAAACAGTCCCTCACCATCTTTCCTGTAGGCCCCCTTCAGGTACTGGAAGGCCACAATTAGATGTCCCGGCAGCCTTTTTTTCTCCAGGCTGAACCAGCCCAACTCTCTCAGCCTGTCCTCATAGGAGAGGTGCTCCAGCCCTCTGATCAGCTTCGTGGCCCTCCTCTGGACTCACTCCAGCAGCTCAATGTCACTCCTGTACTGGGGCCCCCAGAGCTGGATGCAGTACTCCAGGTGGGGTCCCACAAGAATGGAGTAGAGGGGCAGGATCACCTCCCTCGACCTGCTGGTCACACTTCTTTTGATGCAGCCCAGGACATGCTTGGCTTTCTGGGCTGCAAGCGCACACTGCCAGCTCATGTTGAGCTTCTCAATCAATACCCCCAAGTCCTTCTCCTCAGGGCTGCTTTCAATCCATTCCTCACCCAGCCTATAGTTGTGCTTGGGATTGCGCCGACCCATGTGCAGGACCTTGCACTTGGCCTTGTTGAACTTCATGCAGTTTGCACGGGCCCACCTCTCCAGCCTGCCAAGGTCCCTCTGGATGGCATCCCTTCCCTCCAGCGTGTCGACCACACCACACAGCTTGGTGTCGTCGGCAAACTTGCTGAGGATGCACTCGACCCCATTGTCCATGTCACTGACAAAGATGTTAAACAGTGCCGGTCCCAGTACCGACCCCTGAGGAACGCCACTCGTCACCGTTCTCCACTTGGACATTGAGCCGTTGACCACAACTCTTTGAGTGCGACCATCCAGCCAATTGCTTATCCACCGAGTGGTCCATCCATCGAATTCATGTCTCTCCAATTTAGACACAAGGATGTCTTGTGGGACAGTGTCAAATGCCTTGCACAAATCCAGGTAGATGATGTCAGCTGCCTGTCGCTTATCCACTGACACTGTAACCCCATCACAGAAGGCCACCAAGTTTGTCAGGCACGATTTGCCCTTAGTGAAGCCGTGTTGGCTGTTACTAATCACCTCCTTATCTTCCACGTGCCTGAGCATAGTCTCCAGGAGGGTCTGCTCCATAATCTTGCCAGGCACGGAGGTCAGACTGACCGGCCTGTAGTTCCCTGGGTCTTCCTTTTTACCCTTCTTAAAAATGGGGGTTATGTTCCCCCTCTTCCAGTCAGCAGGAACTTGGCTGGACTGCCAGGACTTCTCAAATATGATGAAGAGTGGCCTGGCCACTTCATCCACCAGTTCCCTCAAGACCCGCGGATGCAACTCATCAGGTCCCATGGACTTGTGCACCTTCAGGTTCCTTAGATATTCTCGAACCTGATCTTCTCCTACAGTGGGCGGTTCTGCATTCTCCCAGTCCCTGCCTTCTGCGACCTGGGCAGTGTGGCTCAAGCACTTCCCAGTGAGGACTGAGGCAAAGAAGTCACTGAGTACCTCAGCCTTCTCCATATCCTGGGGAACCAGGTCACCCGTTTCATTACGAAGGGGACCCACATTTTCCCTCGTCCTCCTTTTCTCACTAACATACCTATAGAAGCTTTTCTTGTTGTCCTTGTCATCCCAGGCCAGACTCATTTCTATCAGGGCTTTGGCTTTCCTAACCTGATCCCTGGCTGCTCGGACAGTTTCTCTGTATTCTTCCCAGGCTACCTGCCCTTGCTTCCACCCTCTGTAGGCTTCCTTTTTTCATTTGGCTTTGCCCAGGAGCTCCTTGTTCATCCACGGGGGCCTCTTGGTGCTTTTGCTTGACTTCCTCTTTGTTGGGATGCATCGCTCCTGAGCTTGGAGGAGGTGACCCTTGAATATTAGCCAGCTGTCTTGGGCCCCTCTTCCTTCCAGGGCTTTGTCCCATGGTATTCTACCAAGCAGATCTCTGAAGAGGCCAAAGTCTGCTCTCCTGAAGCCCAGGGCAGTGAGCTTGCTGCGCACCCTCCTCGCTGCCCTGAGGATCCTGAAGTCCACCATTTTGTGGTCACTGCAGTCAAGGCTGCCCTTGAGCTTCACATCCCCTACCAGGCCCTCCTTATTGGTGAGAATAAGGTCCAGCAGGGCACCTCTCCTCATGGACTCCTCTATCACTTGGAGGAGAAAGTTGTCATCGACACATTCCAAGAACTTCCTGGATTGCTTGCGCTCAGCTGCATTGTCCCTCCAGCAGATGACAGGGTGGTTGAAGTCCCCCATACGGACCAGGGCTTGCGAGCGTGAGGCTGCTCCTATCTGCCTATAGAAGGCTTCATTGGCTCAGTCCCCCCTGGTCAGGTGGCCTGTAGCAGACCCCCGCTGTGATGTCCCCTGCCCCAGCCATCCCTTTAATCCTGACCCATAGGGTCTTGGTTGGCTCCTCATCCCTCCCCAGGTGGAGTTCCATGCACTCCAGCTGGTCAATGACATAGAGGGTGACGCCCCCTCCTCGTCTGCCCTGCCTGTCCTTCCTAAAGAGCCTGTACCCTTCCATCCCAACACTCCAGTCACAGGACCTATCCCACCACGTCTCTGTAATGCCAATAGGGTCATAGCCTTGCAGGCACACACACGTCTCCAGCTCCTCTTGTTTATTCCCCATGCTCCGTGCATTCGCGTAGAGGCATTTCAGTCGTGCCCCCGATGAGGCTGACTTATTGGCTGGGGTGGCTGGAATTCTTTTGATGTATCTTCCCAGTGTTACCCCATTGGCTCCCATTGCATCCGGAGCCCCCGGCTTGTCTCCTCTAGGCTTCGAGCATGCTGTAGTGCATCCAGCACGTCTCTGAGTAGTAGGCCGAGGGCCCTCGCCAGCGCCCCGTCCCTCCAAGCTGGGCACATCATCCCACAACACGTCGCTGGCAAGCCTGATGTTATCCCCCTCCCCCTTCGAGCCTAGTTTAAAGCTCTGTCGATGAGCCCCGCTAGTTCCTGGGCAAAGATCCTCTTCCCCCTTTGAGAGAGGTGAATCCCATCAGGGTTCATCAGGCCTGGTGCCGTGTAGGCCGTCCCATTGTCAAAGAACCCAAAGTTGTGGCGTTAACACCAGCCACGGAGCCATGTATTTATGGACTGCATCCGCCTGTTCCACCCAACATTGCTGCCCTCAACTGGAAGGAAGGAGGAGAATATTACCTGTGCCCCCGAATCCTTCAGTGACTGTCCTAAGGGCCTGAAGTCCCTTTTGATTGCTTTTGTGGTACATGTCTCTGCTTCATCCCCACCCACATGGAGGAGCAGCAGTGGGTAGTAGTCAGAGGGCTGTACCAGGATGGGGAGTTTCCTAGAGATGTCCTTGACAGGGGCCCCAGGGAGGCAGCAGAGTTCTCTGAGAGGAGGGTCTGCCCTGCATATTGGGCCCTCTGTACCCTTCAGAAGGGAGTCCCCTACGACTATAACTCTCCTTTTCTTCTTTGTTGGGGTGGTCACGACCCGAGGCATGGGCCTTTTGGGCCTAGGTGCTACCTCTGGAGTAGCTTGACTGACATCCATATCCTCGCTCGAGTCGCCTTCCACAGCCAGAGCCTGGTACCTGTTGCACAGGGGTACGTGGGATGGCAAGGTGGGTGAGGAGGTCTCAAGTATGTGAGGACGGGATCACAGAACATTGTGCACAGCATGGCTACTGACTTCTGCACTGGAACAGGCTACCCAGAAAGATTGTGGATGCCCCATCCCTGGAAGTGTTCAAGGCCAGGTTGGATGGGGCTTTGGGCAACCTGGTCTCGTGGAGGGTGTCCCTGCCCATGGCAGGGGGTTGGAACTGGATGAGTTTTACGGTGCCTTCCATCCCAAACCATTCTATGAGTCTACAGTCTTCCTTGACATGGGGTTCATCACTATGACCCATTTCAGTATCCATCCTCACCTCCTGTTGGTGTGTCATCTCATCTGTCCTGAGGGTCCACTCTGCCTTAGGCAAGTGTCATACCTTCTCCATCTGCACTGCCTACCTCAATGTAATGGCCCCCAATTCTGTGCCCGTGGCCTCAAGTACCTGAGGACAGGATCCCAGAACCCTGCACACAGCATGGCTGCTGACTTCTTGCACCACAAGGATGCCCCTGTTGAATCCCCTCATGTTCAGCCTGAGGAATCAGGAGATGAAAGCTGACCTCACCAGGTGGTCTTGCAGGATGGGGCTAGGCTAGAGTCAGTAGGAATTCTCCCTCTACATGAGACACCTGTGGACTGAGGAAGAGGAGGGAGGATCATGGAGTTGTGAGTCATGATGCCAGCTGGGGAGAGAAGCTGCCTGAGAAAGTGCTGGAAAGGAGGGCTGGGTTTGTTCTTGTGTTTGAGAGGCAGGAAGGCTCCAGCTGGCTCCAGAAAGGTGCTCTTTCTCTCCCAGCAGCACTGATTTGTCCTCTCAGAGGTTCAGCTCCTCCCCCTGTACTTGTCCCACCTCCCCTGCTCCCACCACCTCCTCCTCTGCTCGCCCTCCTTGCCCTGAGAACTGCCCTTCAGCACTTGCTTCCTCCTGCATTCGTGCCTGACAGTCCACACCTGCATGGCATCCCCTGGAGACTTGACCTGAGAGCTTGCTTTTCCTTTCATCTTGATGGATGCGAGCACCCAGCAGAACCCCGTGCCCTTTCCTTCCAGGTGTCGTTTCAAATGCCCAGTTTCCCAATGAGACACTTGGAGGAAATAAGAGTGCTGTAAAACCAGCAGGTACTTCACTTCCAAAACGTCCTGCCACGCCCTGTTGCTGTGCGGTTCCCGCTGGCCAGCAACACCTTCCCCGTGGCCGAGGTGCCCGTGCCGGGGACAGCCTCTGCCCGCACTCCCGCACACCCAGTGCCGCTGCGGGCAGCTCCGCTGCGGCCGCTCTGTCCCGCGGCGCCGCCTTCCTGCTGGCTCCGTGCTGCCAGCGGCTGCTCGCGGGGCCGCTGCCGACCGTTCACGGGCCACTCGGCCGGCGACAGCGGCTGCAAGGGCGGCAGGAGCAGCCGGAGGGGCCCCGGGGCGGGGTCGGTGTGGTTTTGGGGTGCCTTGTCCCCGGGCAGCAGCACCTCCCGACCCGTTGCCGGGGTTCATGAGCTACGGCAGCGCCGGATGTCCCCGCGACGGCGGCTCGTCCCGCTTCGGTCTGCGGCGGGTGGTGCGGGAGGACCAGGGCTCGGCAGCGCCGCGCTCCCCGGCCCCGGCAGGGCTCAGCCCCGGGGCGGAGCTGGGAGGGGAAGAGGGGGAAGGGGAGAGGAGGCGGGGTGGGCGGAGCAGAGAGCCGGGGCTGGCGGGGGGCAGCGAGGCGCGGGCGGCGGAGCGGCGGGATGCGGCGGTGCCGGGGCGCAGGGCTGGCGGGGCTGGCCGCGGTGCTCCTGGGTGCGTGGGGCTGGCGGTGGTGGGGGCGGGGGACCGGGCCGGTGCTGAGCTTGGGGTGTTCCCCGCAGGTCCCTGGAGGCTGCCGTCCCCTCTGGCTTCTTCACGGACCTCGGCTCCCGAGCCATCCTCCCGTCCATCTCTCCCTCTGCTACCATTCCACATTCCCTCTGAAAACTCAACGCTCTATTCTTTGTCGAACACGCCCTATTTTCTACTCCCCCCCGTGCCTTTCCATATAATTCATGCAATCATTCCCTCCCACTTGCTACTTTCTTTCTTTCCTTTATCCCCCTTTTCTCTTCAGTGACTCCCCCCTCTTCCACCTATCATTCATACCTTCCTTTCTCCACCAAGTATTAATGGGCACTTACTGCACATTTGGATATCCTCTGAAAACCCGTCTCCTCCTCATCTCTGTATGGTCCTGGCTGCTTCTGCAGGATTTCCTCTGGGAAACGGCAGGCAGGACTGGGCAGAAAGCAGGTTTTGAAATTTTTTTCCCCTCTCTTTTTCTGCTTTCTGGCAGTGGCTGTGGGCAGAGCCCAGGTGCAGCAGGAGCCGTCGGCAGAGACCACCGAGGGCACCGGCATCAACATCACTTGCTCACACCCCAAAGTTCAAGCGAACAACGTTCAGTGGTACCGTCGGCTTTCAGACCAGGCACCGCAACACATTGTGACAGGAGTCACTGGAGCTAAACCAGTGCCGGACCCGCCGGGGCGGCTGTGGGTGGCGGCAGACCGCCGGTCCAGCGCCCTGTGGCTCGCCCGGCCCCGGCGCGGGGACGCGGCGGTGTATTACTGCGCCCTGAGAGACACGGGGAGAGGAGCCGGGGCTGCGGCCGGGCACGAACCACGAAGCAGGAAGGGCGGCGGGCGGGGCCGGGCGTGTGTGTCGGGGGCGGGGGGACAGCCCCGGCCGGGCCCGCCAGGGGGCGCTGCCGCTCCGCCCGCCGGGGCCGCCTCGCCCCGCCCGGCCCCGCCCGGCCCCGGGCCCCGCGCCCCTTCCCCCGCCCGACCGGCACCGGCACCGGCACCAGCATCGGGCCCGCCGAGGCTCCGCAGACCCCGCGCCACGCAGCCCTGCCAGGGACGTGCCCCCAACGCGGATCCAGAGACGCCCCCCGGGCAGAAACCTTCTCCCGCCCCTCACCCCATGCTCACCCCCGCACTCCCACCGAGGCGCAGACAGAAATCCCCCGGCACGGTGCCGGCAGCGGAGCAGGAATCGCGGCCGGAGCGGTGGCGGTGTCCGGCGGTGCCCGGGCAGGAGCGATTGCAGCCGCCGGCCCCGCTGGCTCCCGGAGAGGAGCAGCGCCTTGCTGCTGTGCAGGGGGAGGCGGGCAGCAGAGATCCTCCTGCCCACGGGCAGCCGGACAGCCCTCGCTCCTGCCGCAGGGACCAAGGGGGCATGGCAGCGCCTGGGCATCTCTTTCATCCCACTGACATTGCCAGGCCCTGGTCGAACAGAAAGACCCAGCTGAACCACTGCCAATACAAGGCCTTGCTTTGAAACCTCAACCAGAAATGCTTTCTTGGTAACTCTGTAAATCAGCTCTGAGACACAGTTACAAACTGATTCCTCCGGCTCCACAGTCCACTTCCCGATTGCTCCTGTGGGTGTTGGAGAGGCATCCTTTCGAGCCCGTAGTTCTACCTGGCCACCAATGTGAGAAAGAGATACTGATTCTCACAGACACCTACAAGTGTATCCCACAGTGGCTAGTGCTCAGGACAGAGAGCTTGTTGCACAGGATTCCCCTTTACCTCCGATTAAGAGCCTTTGGTGTTGAAGTCCAGGAGGCAGGAGAGAAGCTTGGGCTGGGCACTTGTTGAATGACACATCTGAGACTCAAGGTCCAAGCTCAGCAGTGAGCCACAAAGAGATTTGCTAAGTTGCCCTATGGGGCTGAAGGTCTGAGGTGAGTGAGAACTGGAAAGAAGCCCCTGATCATGGGGTCCTGGGCCCCTCCAGTCCCCAATGTGGCCTGTGTGGCTGTAGGAGCTGGCTCAACTGTGAACGTCCGTGTTCACAGGCTTCCAAGGCAGGCAGGAAAGGTTCAGCCCTCTTCCCTGCTTCAGCTGGGGACTGGTGTGGCAGCTGTCGCTGTATTACAAGGGAACTGCTTTGCAGTCACTGGAGAGCAGAGGGCAGTCCACTGTCCTGCTGCCATGGTCTCGACAAACAACAGGATGCTGAAGGCGTTGTGGGAGCAGGGTTGTGAATGGGGGCTGCTATGCTGATAACCTGCTTCCTGCAGTCCCTGCCAAGCGTGTGAGCAAAGGTCCCTGGGTGAGAAGTGGCAGAGGAGCCCTGCTCCAGACATTAAAACCAAGTGGCCCTTTTGCTTGCCTGAGTATTGGATTTCTGGGGCCCAGGGTGGGACAAGCAGCTGGGGGTTGTGGGTAATGTGGGTAGGCGAAGGGACACAGAAGGACTGCCTGTACAACAGAGAGCTGTGTTGCAGAGTCTTCTTCCTGCCAGAGGGAGGGAGCGTGTCTGTCCCTGTGCGGCTGTTTTCTGCAGCAGATGCTCTTTACAGTTGTGTTTCTCTTCAGGTGCCTCCTCTATGGCCAGAGGTGAAGGGAAAGAGTGTGCAACACCTGGGCCCAGGCACTTCCTTGTGTGCCTGCTCCTTTCTCCATCCGGACACTCCCAGGGACAGGGTGGACATGGGTGGGTGCAGGGGTGCCTTCTCCATCTCCTGCAGGGCTGGGTGCAGGCCTGTGCAGCTGGCTAGGTGGTTGATGTCAGGAGAAGTTTGTGAGGGATGCCTGTCCCTTTGATGGACACGTCATACTGAAACCATGAGTCTGTAATCTCTCTGGAGGGTTTTGAATCAAAAAAAATTCACTCGATAACCAATGTGATTATTAAGCAGGTATCCTTTATTGCAGTGCTGGGAATCACACCGGGATATTTCCACGAGTGTGCGTCTCGACGAGGCACAAATTGTACGTGATTTATATTACAAAACAGTTACATATTCATTAGGTTTCTGATAAATTTAATACATATTAATTATTATTCCGGGAACTCATGAATATATGCTACTGTCCTGATACGCCTGCACAGTTTCTTTCTCGGGTGGTCGTCAGGGGTCGTCCTCGTCAAATCTTCCTCTTTCTCCTCTTCTTCAGTGTACACAGCTGGGTGACCTCTTCTTCATTATCTCCATTTTGCAAGCTCAGCAACCTTGTTATCCGTCCTGCCCAGATGGTCCCAGGCTTGTTGGCATATCAGGCCCCCTTTATCAGGATGCCTCAAACTTTTTGTCTTTTTTCTAGTTCGTACCCAAGGACTGTTCCCTAATTTACGGCTTCTCTTATCTGGTTTCTACATTCCAACTATTTTACTAATTGTTTTCTTTCATACTGGAGCATGAGACAGGTGAACCCTGAGTTTGTGGGGCCTGACGCAAGTGTTGCCAAACTATATATTCTGTTTTAAAATTGTTCTACGCTAATTAGTTTCCCTTATTCAGCTTTCCCAAGACGGGTCCATGGTAGAGTTTGGGGGAAAGACCCAAAGAGGCCTGCCTGGAGCAGCAGGGAGAGAGTTTTGCTCCACCCTCTGGGCTGTGGTTTGGAGGCCTCTTTGATCTGGCAGAGGCAGCAGAAGACGGGAAGTTGCAAGCATCAGGACCCTCGTGCTGGCAGGTCCTTGGGCACCCCACGAAGGGAGAGCGTGACATGGTCCTCATTTTCCTGGCAGCCCTGGTGGAACTGGCAGACTTTGGTGAGATGTGACTTTCAGGCTGGGGAGAATGAGGCAAGGGTTTGTGCAGCTGGTGGTGGAAGCGGGGAGACGTGAGTCCTGACTCCCCAGGGAAACTGGGAGTGTTTCTGTAGGGAGAGCAGGGGCTGCAGACGGGTACAGCAAATAATCTGGGACATGTCAGGAGGAATGGGCATAAGGGGAGGAACATGACCTCACTTTACATTGGCAGGTACTGAGCATTCCTGCATGTGCCGCTAATACATAGGCAGCCTGAAAGAAGGAAAGCTGCTAGGGAACGGAGCAATGAGGCATCTAGGAGCTTCTCTCCTAGATGTATTGCAGACAATGCTACCAGTCTCTGTAGGGGTGGTCGTAAACCTTGGGGGACAAACAGTGAAGGCTAACTCGGTGCAAGAGGAGCTGAAATGCCATACAAGGACAGGGCAAGGTCAGAGGACGTGTTGTGCCATATGGAGGAGCTGTTCTAGCAAGAAGATATGGTCAGAGGTGGGAGAGGAGCAGCTCACGTCTTCTACTGCTGAAGGAGAGACGAGCAGTTAACATAGCTCAGAGGCAGATATGGAGAGAATCAGTGGACTGAAAGACCAGCATGAAAAGCAGGGAGATGGGGGTGGGGGGGGGAGAAGTGACAAGAACCTGCAGAAAGAAGTGTGCAGGGACAAACAGCTCAGCATTTCAGAGGCTTCAGAGAAAAGTGAGATGGGAAGTGGGGACAGTTAGCAAGCTGATGAAGTGACAGATGGACACAGACACAGGCAAGCAAAGCTGAAAGCTCTTTCTGGCTTTACAGGTCATGCCCAAAAGGACTCTGTGCTCCAGTTCCCAGCAGAAATGACCATCCAGGTGGGACACAACGCGACTCTGCACTGCAACTTCTCCACCAGTGATCCCAATCCATACATGTTTTGGTACCAGCAGTGCCAGACTCAGTCCCCTCAGATGCTGCTGCGGGTGGACAAATGGAAACCTCAAGTGAATTCAGAGAGGTTCTCCTCTACACTGTCTGTGGAGACCTCCCAGGTGTTTCTGCATGTGCGGGATGCCGAGCTCCAGGACGGCACTGCCTATTTCTGTGCACTGAGCCCACAGCAGTGCCCACAGTATGCAGCACTGCACAGAAACGTGGGGCATGCTCTGAGGGGCGCTTCCCTCCCTGCCACTGCTTGCATATAGCTCTGAGCTCAGCCTGCCCAGCAGTGGCACCTGGAGGCTGTGGTGAGGCTGGGTCTCTGCCTCCCTGGCCTGTGCTGCTGTGTAGCACATGGCAGCGTGACTTTTACAGCTGTGTCTAGATCCAGGGTCTTTGATGATGAAAAGGATCCAAGAAACCTGACCTGGAGCAGACCCATTGCAGGTTACACCACGCACAAGCCAAACCAGGCATGTAAATGCCCTCTCCTTAAAACAGCTGGTACACTGGAGCGAGTACTCAGGGCAAGCAACCTATCAGTTTGTCTTCTTGTTCCCTTTCCCTGTGCCTCCACTGATGGCCACAGCTGGAGAAGGAAGCTTGTGTTAGGAGACACAACTGCTCTTATGGTTTTGCCACGTGGCCATAGTAGCCCAAGAAGGGAAGAGCTCTTCCTTGCCCAGCATCTGGATGTCAGCTAAACCCTCAGCAAGTGAAAAGACCCATCAGCCAGACACAGGACAAGATTCTCTGTTCAAGCCCTTCCTGCACTCGTCCACTGCTGGAGAAGGGTCCTGCTCTTTTTCATGTCTCTTCTCCTTCTCAGGGGAATCACCAGTGCTGGAGGGAGCCCCTATGTTCCTGAGTCCATGACAGTTTCTCTGTCCAACAGCTGGTAACCACATCTCTGTGATCTTGTTTTCTCCCAGAGGCAACAGGAATGGCTCTGGGGACGTATTCCCAGGCAATCCCAGCCCAGCACTGCATGTGGAAGCTCATCTGGAGGGTGCTGACTTTCCAGCTTGATCTCACCCTCTGAGTTGGAATCTGTTGCTCCTGAAGCATCATCCAGGTCACCTGAGAAGCCCCAGGGTACTTAGTTGTTGTCCTACTGCTGTTCCAGGATGGCCTGCCTCTCCCAAGTGATGTGGGTCTGCTCTGCCAGCCCTGGTGGAGGCTTTGCGTGCCCCTATTTATCTCAGGGGACTCTAGGCAGCATTGATGGAGTGTGGACAGCAGCCCTCAGGGGCCTGCACTCCACTGTGTCTCAGGTCCCTTGAACATTTCATGTCCTGCTTGTGGTTGATCTCCAGGGCTGCAGAGGGCTTCAACACACCACAGACACGATTCTCCCCCCAAACCAACATCATCCCTAAGGAGGATTGAAAAGCAGTGATGGCTGCCTGGGGACAGATCCAGGCTCAGGTAAAATGCTGTCAGCCTGTGTAGGAATGGCCCAACTCGTGAGGGGAAGGCTGGGTCAGTGCAAGGAGCGTTGAAATTCCTTTCTGCCTGTACAGGTGACGTGCCCAAGGACTCTGTGCTCCAATTCCCTCCAGAAAGGACCATCCAGGCAGGACACAACACAATGCTGCACTGCAATTTCTCCACCACCGATCCCAATCCCTACATCTACTGGTACCAGCAGCTCCCAAACCAGTCCCCTCAGGTGCTGCTGTGGTGAGCAAGTACAAAGCTTGCATGGATTCGGGGAGGTTCTCCTCTGTGCAGTCTGCAGAGGACTCCCAGGTGCTTCTGTGTGTGCAGGATGCAGAGCTCCATGACAGCACTTTCCCTCTGGATTCTGAGCCTACACCCGTGCCCTCAGTGTGCAGTACTGTGCAAAAAGGGGAGGGTGTACCCTGGGGAGCAATTCTTTCCCCACCTCTCCTTGCATGGAGGTCTAAGCTCATCCTGCCCAGAACCCACACACTGGTGCTGTGGTGAGGCTGGGTCTCTGCCTCCCCAGCCTGTGCAGCAGGGAGAAAAGCTGAGCATATTTCAATGAATCGCAGAATTGCTTATGCTGGGAGGCACCTTTTGAGACCATGCAGCCCCTGTTCAAGCCAGGTCACGTAGAGCAGGGTGCCCAGGACCATGTTTGGTCAGGTTTGTCAACTGGTGCCCACTGCTGCTTCTCCTGTCAGTTGGCACTACTGAGAAGACTCTCCTCTTCATTCCCTCCCATCACATATTTACACACATTGCCAAGATCCCCCACGAGCTTTCTCTTCCCCATGCTGAACACTGCCAGATCTCTCAGACTTTCTTCACCGGAATGACGCTTCAGTCCCTGCACCATTTTCCTGGGCTCACTCTGACATCTTTTTTGTACTTGGGAGCCCAGAACTGGCACTCCAGAGGTGGCCTGACAAGCGCGAAGTAGAGAGGAAGAGTCAGGTCCCTTGTCCTGCTGGCCACGCTCTTCCTACTGCAGCCCAGGATGCTGTTGGCCTTCCTTGCCCCCAGGCTGCATTGCCACGGCAGGCTCAGAAACAACACTGATCTGCTGAAACCGAGCAGGACACAGCAGTGAGTATTCAGGAGAAATACCCCAGCTGCTTGTCCAGCTCTAACTCTTCCCTCAGTGTCCACCAATGACAACTGCTGGAGAAGGGGGCTCTTGGTAGGAGACATGACTGCTCCTGTGGCCTTCCCTCCTAGCCAAAGAAATCCAAGGAAGAAAAACGTCCTCCTAGCTGGGCATCTGGGGATCAGTGAAAGCCTCACCTTGTGAGCAAGACCCATCCGTCAGGCACTGGACAAGATTCCCTGTTCAACTGCCTGAGCTGTCCCCCTGCTTCTCATGTTTCTCCTCCAGCTCTGGGGACTCACCAGTACTTGGCTGGGGGGAGTCCCTGTGTCCCTGAGTCCCTCTGGATTCTCTGCCCAACACAAAAATGCTAGTGGATGCATTTCTGGGATGTGCATTACTGGGATCTAGTTTGTCCCTCTTTGCACACCTGTCTTGTTGCGCTAATTCTGTTTTGGAAAGCAAAGAGCTGGCCCTGGAAGGGGGAAAGCTCTGGGGGAAGCTGACAAAAGCAGCCATGGTGGCAGGCCGGTATAGTCTAGTTCCTGCAGTGATGTCCCCTCAGTAGGCCATGTCAGTGGCTGTTGGCAGTGAGGCCTTCCGAGATGGCAAAGGAAGTTTAGGTTTTGTGGAAGAGATGGAATGGGGAGTATATCCAAAGGAGACATGGGTCAGAGGGAAAGAGAAGGAGGCAAAGAGAGTGAGTCACCTAGAGAAAAGTGTCTCTGTGAGGTACTGGAAGGTGGATGAGAAGCCCCATTCCCACCTGGATGAGGTAAGAAAGTGATGATTTGGATCCCACCTGGAGGTGGAATTCAGGTCTGTCCTCATGCTGGGCTGTACAGAAAGACCCACAAGAGAGGATTCCGGGTCTTGTAGGAAACGCAGTATATCTGGGGAGAAAACAATACAGATTTTGGAATATGGCAGTGCAAACTAACTTCTTCCAGAGTGGTATTTCAAGTGACCTGAGTGTGTTACTACACCCACCTTACATCTCGAACCGTTTGCTCATTCGTCCAATTTTTCCCTTTTCCTTCATGTTTGCAACCTCTCAGGCATCCTGAAAAGTGACTGCCATGGATTAGCATTGCTGCAGGTGTTGCAGGGAGACACTTGAAAGGTTGAACTCAAGATGGGGTTTCATCCCAGAGCCTACCTTCAAAAGATCCAGCTTTCTCTGGGAACAGGAGCCTTTCAGCATCTTGAGGAACTCACACACCTGAGGAACTTCAGCAGAGGTCACTGTAAAGGTGTGTGGAAGGTGAAAAGAGGTGGTTCACTAAGTCTGTTAGATGTAGTCCCTTTTCCATTCAAAGGAGCTGGGACCATGACTCCGGAAATAGCTGGGCACTGGTGGTCTGTGGGTGGTGAGCAATTGTGCTCTACATCACTTGTTTTCTCTAGTATTTACCATCATTATTGTTGTTGTTGTTATTTTCCTCCTTTTCTGGCCTATTAAACTGTCTTTATGTCAACCCATGAGTTTTACCTTTTTTTGCACTTCTTTTCCCCATCCCACTGGGTGGGGGAGTGAGCGAACAGCTGTGTGGTTGTTTTAGCTGCCTGGTGGGTTAAAACACAACAGCCATACATGTCTTATCCTTGCAAATGTGAACAACAGCTCTTTAATGTCCCTGCAAAGCCTGACCTTCCTTCCTGAGATCATACACTTTTGCCATGCCTTGCCTCCCCTCGCCTCACCTTTTCTTTCCTTCACCATGCCAGGGGTTGCCCTTACCTTAATACTAGAGGCAGACACTGCCTCCTTCTCCACTGCACTGGGGCTTTGGGGCTCATCAAGCTGCCAGAGAAAATCCTCTCTATCTCCCTTTCACCTGCTCCAATGCTGTGCAGCTGGCTCACTTGCAGCTGCTTGCTCACTGGTGAATGCCAACCGCTTGCTCTCTATTAGGCCTGAGAATGTTCTCTGGGGTTACAGTTCCCACCAACTGCTGTAGCAGGATGTGCTCTGTAAATAGCCCGTTATCAAATTTGTGGAGGACTCTTCTGCTCATTACTGGGCTTTTGGTAAAGGAGGGATGGACAATGTGGAAAAAATATATCTGGTGCCTGCAAATTAGTTCAAGCAGCTACAAGTGCTGCTGTTACCCAGGGAAGACATGAGGGCTGATACAGTCTATTCTTTGCATGCTGAAACGAGGGACATTTTCCAGAAACCAGGTTTGGTGGCCTATGAGAAACCTAAGGTCTCTACAACTGCTCTTCAAAAATACTTGGCACAAGAGAGCAGAGCAATCAGAAAAGGGGGAAAATAACTCCTGCCTTTCTAGAAGAAAACAAGAGAGAGATGGAAAAGCCCCTGGAGACTCCTGAGGACTCCAGCCCTGTTGTTCAGTAAGTGCCTGGTAATATGCATACATGGTATTGGAGGAATGCACAAGTTCCCCTAGTTAAACCAGGGCAGCACAAGCATATTTGTTCTTGGGAAAACCAGGAAAGTTTTGTATACAAAGGACATGGCATTAAGGGTCCAGCCTATTTGATTGAGTGCTTATGTGTCCTTCAGACTTGTGGCCCATCTAAGAAGGCCTGAAGACTGGAGTGTTTTTATGAAACCCATAGCTGCGCTAAATGTCTCATCTTCTGTCATGGGTCATACAACAATCACATTCACTAGGAACAACTAAAAGTGACTGTATGATGCCTAGAAGCATCACACACACCACTTAGGAAGAGGAAGATCGTAGAACCCAGTGGCACACCTTATAGAGTTTATTGTTGAATCTAAAATATTCATACAATCATGGAATCATAGGATGGTTTAGATTGGAATGGACCTCTCAAATGTCATCTAGTTCAATCCCCCTTGCCATGGCAAGTTTATATTCATAAAATCTTGAAAATTTGCTGTCTGTAGTGACCATTTCAAAAATATGTTGAGGTGCAATGGGGCTGAGCTTAAAGAGCACACGCTCAGCCTTGCAGCTGAGTTGCAAATTTTATTTACAGAATACCTTTATGAAAATAGCCAAAAGAGAGGCTGTTTGGAGTCTTCAGAAACATATTTCGAGTAGCTGTAGTAATGGGGAAATCTCCATCTTCCTAATTTACAAAACATGTCAGCATCTATAAGGCCTGAGTAGTGACCCTGGGCCAGGGACCCAGCCAGAGCTGGGACCCATGGTTGCATTGGGTCTAGGTGGGCTTGGTCCTGATGCTCATTGTCCTTGTGTTACCATAGGACTCAGCACTGCCTCCCACAGAACCTGGACTGGGGAGAGGTGCCCCCCATCCTCACCCCATGCAGGAATGACCCTGTCCTCCACCCTGGTCCTGTGGTGCTGGCAGTGTGTGGGGTCTGTGTGAGAGCAAACCCCCACACCACAGAGTCCCAGGGTCTGCAGATGAGGGAAGGCCTTGGCCTGAGTGTGGGGAGCAGTGGTGCTGCACGAAGCACCGGGGCCACTTCAGCCCCAGGGCTCTGGGAATGCTGAAGGGGCTTGGTGCCTGGGGGAAGGCACTCCAACCTGTGCCCTGTGGTTGGGCTGGTGCGTGCCCTGGGCCATTCAGGGACAGCTCATGATTCATGCTGAGTGAAGAATCAAATCCCGCTGTGACTGCCAGGTCTCTGCAGAGCTGGGGGTATCTCCTCTCGCACAGCACCTTTCTGGACCAGAGTTGCGTTGTGGCACTTGTGGGGCCATTGAGGTCCTGGGCCTCAGGAAAGCTGTGCTGGAGGAAGGCAAGGCAACAGAGAGCAGTGTTGCATGTCTGAGCAGCAGTCACTGTCCTGGGGCTGCCTTCACCCGAGAGGGTGCTGGGTTCAGAGGGACAGGGGACTCCAGTGCACGGCCTGCTGTTGCCGATATCAACACTAACTTGTGAACACCTCAGCCAAGAGGTTGGCAACAACTGGGCCATGCCAGATGCTGTGCTGAAGGGGGATAGGGCTGCATGGGGAAGCTGTCCCTGCTGCCCATGCCCAGGTGTGATGACAATGGCCCCAAGATCAGATGATGGAGAGATGGGACAGGTAGAGTGAGGACTGTGGGCCATCTGCATGGCTATTTTCCCATTCCCAATTCCAGCCATCCTTTAGCAACGTATTCTTCTGACTCTCCTTCTCCAGTACACTCCTCCCAAAGCAAGAGGAGCACTCTTCCCCATGACCTTGGGGGACCTCCCTGGGACAGCCCACATGCCCACAGTTCCTCTCTGGAGGACAGCAGTTGTCAGGATTCCTGTTCACATGACATGCTCCAGGGCCAAGGGGGTATTTCTGAGAGGAGACACAGCAAGGCAAGGACTGGTGGCCATTGGCTGTGGTGTAACTAGGGTTGTCTTCCTCAGCCTCACGAGGCAGAACCTGAAAGAAGACTTCCTGCAGTGTGTCCCACCCTCCAATGCCTGTATAGGAGTCATGATGGCTCCTCCTAATTGCCGCTCAAAGCAATGTCATTCTCTCTCGGCGGTCAGTATGCAGATGGAAAGACCACCGGAGGGAAACAGACAAGGTTGCATCAATTTATTACTGAGTCTAAAGAGGGAAATGAGGTCAATCCAAGTGGAGGTCCCCAGTGCGGGGACAAGCAGGAGCAGCAAAGAATCTGTTTCCCTTTTCCTGTTGACAGAGTTCCCCCAGGACCAACCTGTTGACCTGCCTGGCAAAGGGAGACAGGCAAGAAGATTACTCCATGCTGTGAGGTAAGCACAAGGCACCAAAGACAAGAGAGGAAAAGTGTGAGGGGAAGAGAGGAAAGGTAGGCATTGGCCGTAGTTTCAGAGAGCTCAGGCTGGCCCAGTCTTGCCCTTGCTGTGCAAGCCAGAGATGGTCAGCTGCCCTTAAAACAATGCCACAAAGCTTGATCCTCTGTCCAGCATCATGTTCAGAGTTCCTGGGGGTCCTTGTCCGAGGCCGTTGCCAGTATCTTTAGCAGGGGGGGCATCTGCAGCCACAGTAGCAGCTGGTGATACAGGAGAGGTCACAGCACCCAGAGGTGATGGGCACTCCATCACAGCTGAGGATGCTGCCAATGGCAGCGGAGGTGGACGAGCCCACAACGGTGTTCTGTGGGAAGGAGCTGAGGATGGGGCCGGGCAGGGTCACCACCACGGGGGAGGGCTCAATGACGACGGTGGAGTTCTGGCACTGCCTGACACAGGGCTCATTGCAGCTGTTGGCCAGCGGGGTCGGGCCACAGGGCTGGCAGGGCAGGCAGGGCTGGCACTGGTCGTAGCAGGACATGTCTTGGGGCAGAGGTGCACCTGGGAGAGAGAGTAGGGAGGAAGCAAAACATGGGGATGTGTGAGGAGCAGCCTGTCACCACACCATGAGGGAGCCAAAGAACATGCAGGGCCAGGAGGTGGAGGCTCGGCAGAGATGTATGAGAGCTTCTTGGCCTCGTTCTGCCAGGGCCCATAAAAGCCACAGAGCTCCTATGCAGCCACTGTTTAGCCCCTGATTCCAGAAGCCATCTCAGTACAGTCCCAGCTTTCCTCCATGCCTAACCTTCTCCCCACTTCCCTCTCTCGTGACAAGCAGCCCCAACATCTGGCACAGAACAAAGCTGGTGTCACCTGAGAAGCCCACTGAGATGAGACCTCCTTTTAGAGAAATCAGAGAAGGAGAAGGAGCTTCCGACTCACCTGGTTCCCAAGGAGAAGGAGGCAAGAGAAGTGGCTGAGGAAGTGAGGAGTTGGGTTGGCTTTTATCATGGACCTTTGCTGCCAGAGGCATCCCTTGTAGAGGTGATTATTTTCTGACAAGCTCATCTTGAATGCAGATCATCCCAGCAAATGCTGTGGGCTGTGTTCTGGCTTCCTGCACTGCTGTCTCTTCATGTCCTGCTTTATGTCAGGCACATTCCTCAGTGAAGGCATCTTCTGTGTGACAGGATGAGAGGCCCAAGCATTTCTGGTGCAGAACACGTCAGTGTGGGCAGAGGACTCATCTCACATGCTGGAAGAGTCCAGAAAAGATCACTCAAGATGAAGTAAACAGCTGGCTCAGACAACACACACGCACAGACACACACACAGGCACACACACAAATCTAGCCCTCTAGACATGTAGAGTCAATTGGGAAGACTCAAGACACCCAAAGAGAGGCTGTCTGCACTGCCCAGGGCCACTGCACAGGTCGTGGACTTGACAGAGTCTTCTTCTGCATGTCCTGTGTCCAAGGGTTCAGTGTGGCTGAGGGAAGACTGGTCTGCACTCGGTGAGAGCCGGAGATGCAGCTGATGAGAGTGAGGTTCCCAGCATGACACTTTCACTGACACAGAAGGCCTCTCCCTGCTCTCTGTCTGTCCTAGAGTACCCTGGACATGGATATGGCCTTTAGCCATGGCATGGAGGTGGTGTAAGGGCTGGTAGGAGAGTTTGTGTGTTCACTTCTGATCATCGCATGATGAAGCAAGCCGTGCAGAGGTGACCAGGTAGGCAGGCCATGATACGAGCTCATGCTAGCTGGGGAGTTCAGAGGCCACAAATGATGAAATGCAGGATCAGTGTCTCCAGAAGGATGGTTTGTCCCATTTACCATGCACATCTGCTTTGGGATGGGCTAAGTCCAGTGTGCGAGCTGATGTCTCCTCACTGACTGTGGGGAGAGTCTACAGAGTCTGTTAGAGCAGGTCCAGAGGAGGGCCACACAAATGATGGGAGGGATGGAACCCCTGCCCTATGAAGAAAGGCAGAGAGAGGTTCTCCTCAGATTTTAATGACACGGCTTCTCCGCAAGTCTACCACATCCCTAAGACTCCCAGCAGACTCTCTGAGAATGAAGCAGCACCCACAGTAGAAGAAGAAAGACCTAGGGAGTTCCTACTGCCATTTGGACATGCACAAGTTCACTGGATGATGCATCAAAGGGGGTTCTGAGAGCTGACTGGGCAGCCCCTGGAAGGAAGATGGAGCAAATACTCTCACACTCACTCACAATGTTTGTGTACACTCATGCTTGCATTACAATTGAAGAAACTCCTCCAAACTTACATGTTCCCATCTACCCTTAGTGATCTCCTTAAGGGAGATGTGGGGGTTTGAGACCAGCCCTAGATCTGGAAAGGAAGTGGAGTTTCACTGGGGTATTTACACAGCCGCAGAACAGGGTGTGTCTAGGACAAGCCAGACTCCCCACAGCCTGCAAACACTGAGGCTGGGACTCCAGAGGTGAGTGTGACTGGTCCCAGTAACAAAAGGCACTCAGACTCTTCAAAGCATTCCTTCAAATGCCGTCTATTAGCGCTAAGAACAGAAAGAAAGAGAGGACAGTATGGGTAACCTTACCTCCCTTCAGATGCTTAGAACCCTGAGCTGCTCTATGTCAGCTGCTCTGACAGAATGAGAGAATCACAGAAGAGTTGAGGTTGGAAGGCACCTCTGGAGGTCATCTGGTCCCACGCCCCTGCTCAAGCAGGGCCACCTAGAGCCAATTGTCCAGGACCGTGTCTGGGTCAGTTGTGAATATCTCTAAAGAAGGAGACTTGGCAACCTCCCTGGGCAACCCGTGCCAGTGCTCTGGCACTTGCACAATACAATATGTTGCCCCCTTGCCAGGGACAGGACACTGTGCAGATCCCATCCACAGAAGGGTTACCCTATTGTGGTCAGTTGTGCTTTGAGAGCATTTTCTCAATCGGAAACACCTCTAGTCACCATTTCTACTGTCAAACACTACAACCTTGCCAGCTGTTTAGTACAGGTGAACAACTACCAGCAGCTTTCACATCCCTGTTTCTTAGGGTGTAAATCAAGGTGTTCAGCAGGGGAGTCAGAGTGGTGTAAATAACAGCTGCATCTCTGCCTGTAGATGGTTTGAACCACCATAGAAAAAAGGACCTCTGGCAACAATACACTTAGACTGAACTGTAACACCCACATAGATCTTGTGCCCTTTTCCTGCCTTTGCAAGATCAATTTTCTTGGACAGGCTAACCAGGGGTCATGCCAAGAGCCACGAGCAGCTGTCCCTTCTGTCACAAGACATGCCATCCCTCCCTCTTCAACCAGGATAATTGCTGATGGTATCAATCTGAAGAAGGACCTTCTGCTTATTACGAGGTCTATTGTGGGAGGGATAGGAAGTCCAGCTGTGCTGCTGGAGATGATGGGTATTGATAGCATGACTAGGGAAGAAGGATTTCTGACATGGAAGTGAAATGCCTTTATAAAAGTTTGGCCTTCAGTTGTTTTGAGAGATGTTTCCTTAGGCATAAGTCCCTGGTGCAGGACAGTGGAAGGGGGTTTTCCGTTCTTCCACTTGTACACTCTTGTCAGGACATCTGGATTTTCATGCAAGCAATAGGATACGAGGCTGTAGTGGCTGCCAAGAGACATTTCCACCCATCAGAAGGGTTGAGATTTGCAGGTATAAAATCTCTTTGCTTCCCCCAGAATGGCAGCCAGTTCCTGAGCAGAAATTCTCAGGTGGGGGGAATCATGAAGCAGTGAAGAGATGTGCCTTCCCCTTCAGCTCTCTTGGGAAGTGCACCCAATACCCTCATCCTTGCTGATCTTCACATTCTCCTGCAAGCTCTGTGTCAGAGCAATTTGATCTCCCTCAGAAATACACCGTTTCTCTGTCCCCATTTCTGTGCTGACTGCCCTCACCTCCCACATGCTCAGCTCCAATTTCCAGCATCGACGCATTCAGCAGCATGGGCGACATTTCCCTGCTACTCCTGCCCATGCATGCTGGCCAGGTCCCCTAGATTGGATGGTGGAGTGGAGATGAAGGTGGTGTGGTGGCTATGGGCCATCCCAAAGGCTGTTCCCTGCTTTAACACTTGTGCCATTCTGCAAAGCAAATCATCTTCCTGAGCCCCACACCCCCTGCCACCGCAGTGCAGTTCCAACCATAGCGAGATGAACGCCCTTCCTCAAGAGCTCATGGGGATGCTGACCCCTCAGGGCATCCTGCCTTTCTGGGCCTTTCTGGGCAGAGACAAGGCATGGCAAGGCCTGATGGTCACTGGCAGCAGAGCATCCAGGGATGTCTTCGACAGCTCCGAGTGACAGTGTCCAAAAGAGGAGCCACTGCAGGCTGTCCCAACCTCCCATTCCTCTGTGAATGGAGAATGTGCCCTCACCCCCTTCATCCCCAGAGCAACACCCTTCTCCTTTGGCAGTGTGGGTAGTGTCCACAGAGGGAAGGACCACATGGAGGCCAGGCTTGAATGCAGCAGAACTTTAATGAGTCAAAACAGGGAAACAAAGTCACTCCAAGTAAAGCAGAGCAGTGCAGGGACCCCTGGAAGCAGTCAAGAGTCTGTGGTCCTTGGCCATGGAGAAGTTCCAGCGTGCTGTCTTTCTGCCTGCCCCATAGCTAGAGGAGACAGATGGTGCCCACCAGGCTGCTCTTGGTGAGACCTTGCTGCCAAGGGGAACCAAAGCAAACAAGGAAGAGGGAGAGAAAAACAAAGCCATCCAGCTATAGTGAAATCAACATCCAAAGACTCGATCCTCTGCCCAGCACCATCTTCTGAGTTCCTCAGGATCTCTCAGTGGGGTGTTTCTAGCATCTTTCTCAGAGGAGGCACCTCCTGCCACCATAGCGGCTGGAAATGCCAGAGAGGTCACAGCACCCAGAGGTGATGGGCACTCCATCACAGCTGAGGATGCTGCCAACAGCAGCAGAGGTGGACGAGCCCACAACGGTGTTCTGTGGGAAGGAGCTGAGGATGGGGCCGGGCAGGGTCACCACCACAGCAGGCGGCTCAATGACGACGGTGGAGTTCTGGCACTGCCTGACACAGGGCTCGTTGCAGCTGTTGGCCAGCGGGGTCGGGCCACATGGCCGGCATGGCAGGCACTGGTTGTAGCAGGACATGTCTCTAAGGGTGGAGGTGCACCTGGAAGAGAGGGCAGGGAGGAAGCAGAGCACAGGGGTGGGTGAGGAGCAGCCTGCTATCTTCTGTGTCACAAAGGAGCCAAGGGCACTCCTGAGTGGGGAGTTGGAAGCTGGACCCACACAGACTTTATCACCCTGCAAAGAGCAGCCTGGTCCAGGGAGTCTCTCTCCTAACACGTAAACCAAAAGTCCTCTCAGCCCTGTCCCAGTGTCACCCTAATGAGACGTCCTCTCCATATCTCTTTCCCATAGTAACATGCTTCAAGCCCCAGCACAGGACAGAGCCAGTATCAGCTGAGAGGTCCATCAAGGAAATCTCTCACTTTGGAAGAGGAGGAGAAGGGGCTCCAGACTCACCTGGTTCTCAAGGAGAAGGAGACAGGAGAAGAGGATGAGAGAGCAGGGGCTTGGGCAGGCTTTTATACCTGCCCTGCGTTGCCACAGGACCAGAGGCACCCTTTGCAGAGGTAACAATTTTCTGACAAGCTCATCTTGCATGCAAAACATCACAGCTAATGATACGGGCTGTGCTTTCTTTTCCAACACTGCTGCCTTTTCATTTCCAGGTTTGTGCCATGCCCATTCCCTGATGAAGGCTTCTTCTGAGCGCTGGGATGAAAGGCTCCAGGATTTCTAGGGCAGGAATGCAGCAGTGCAGACAGAAGGCTCAGCCCAAGTGCTGGATGGGTCCAGCGCAGACAAGTGACGTTAGCCTGGGTCACTGTGTTGGGTCTGTTTGCAGTGCTGTTCTCAGGAAGAAGCTCCTGCCGTCCTTAGCTGGACCCCCAAGGGATGGCTTGTATGACCATGTGCCACCTCCATCTCTTTCCTTCCCTCCTCAGCTCTCCCCCATGCTCACTTGTTCTTGCCTCCCCAGGTGTGTGGGTTGTGCTGCTAGGTTTTGACCCCATCCTGCCTAACACTGCCCTCAGGAAAAAAATTCTTGCTGGTTTTGGCTCATCCCCTCTCTGTGCATCTGTGAGTACACAAAAATTGCCATGCGCTTGCCTGGGGCCTTGTCCTTCCCCAGAGTGCTCTAGCCCTGCTGCTGTTGTTCCTAGGTGTCCTTAGCCAAGTCCATGGTTCGTTGTGTTCCTATGTGTGTTCCTGTCTTGTGTGCTTTTGTGAGCAGCTGGGTTTGTGTGGATGGGTGTGGGAGCACAAATTTGTGCATGATTCCATGCCAGTGTGCAGGAGACTGTGCCTCTGTATGGGGGGGGGGGGTGTGTGTGTGTGTGTGTGTTCATGTGTCTCCTTGTGCGTTCCTCATCAGGAGGGAATGTGCTGCTTATGGCAGGGACACTCTCCACTACTGTGTCCATGAACACCACAGAGCAGCAGGTTCAAAAGATCTGAAGGAGCCGGAGTGCAGCTGAGAGGTGATGACACCAGCCTGCTAGAGATCTGTCCAGGGAAAAGGCCCTGAAATGCAGCCCCTGCCTCCTGACTCCTCTTTTTCCTGCCCCTCCAAAGCTCATGCTCCGCTGCTGCTGATTTTAGGTCCCAACAAGGATGGTTTCACTCCAGCTTGGATCCCTAGTTTTATTCAGTGTGACAACATTGGGAGTGTCTCAGCGTGGCTGGCAGTCCCCACTCCCTGCCTCTCCAGACACCACCACAGCTGCTCTCCCCAGCGATAGAGAGTTCAAAAGGATGAGGTTTGCTTTATGGGCATGGAGAATGGCTGAGGAATCCTGCTGACCCTGTGCTGGCCATCCCTGAGTGCCCCCTCTCATGTCCCAGCCAATGTCAAACGTGCAACTCATTGACCTGGTGCTGTGTCAGGCAGGGACTGGGACCTTGTCCCATGGAGATACTGAATGCAGGGACCACAAAGCCTGGCATTGCTGTGCTCTGAGGAGAACGACAGACTCTCTGTCTTTCACAGGAAAGCCAAAGAGCTGATGACTGCTTTGGACTTCAGCCTACAAAGACTTTCATGCCCCCCATTGGACTCTCCCTCTGAGTGCCCAGCAACTGCTCCTGGGAAGCAAGGGACATTGGATCTGAGCCACATCCCCCAAAGCCTGATGCTGTCCCACAGGCATGTCCAAAGCAGTCATCTGACCCTCTTTCAAACACGGGCTGTCCACAGTGTGTAAAGTTCCTGAGACCATCTCCTGTCCTGAATGTCTGCCTGCCTGGGCTCAGGTCCAACTTGGAGGCAGTGCTGTTGAGGGCTTCCCTCCTTCCCTGTAATGGCCTTTGGTGAGATGAGGGCCAGGGAGTTCTTCTGGAAGAGCTCAGCCAGGGCTGATTCCCCTCTCTGTGGAGCTGTTTTTGAGCTGAGGCTGCAGTGTAGCCAAGGGCCCACCTCAATGTTTTCTCAGGAGGGTTCATTAAGAGGATGATAAGGTGGGTGGAAAACTGGCTGGACAACCACGCTCCAAAAGTTCTGACCATGAAGAAACGGGTGACTGGAAGCTTACAAAGACTAAAAAGGGCACAGGCAAGGTTTTGCTCCTGAGGGAGGAACCAGCCCATGTGGTCATGCAGGCTGGGGGCTGGCTGCCTTGGCAGCAGATGCACAGAAAAGGATGTGTGGTTTTAGGAGACACCCAGCTGAACGGGAGACAGCAGTGTGCCCTTGCAGCAAACGGGACCAACTGCATCCTGAGCTGTGTTAGTCAAAGTGAGGCCAGCAGGTGCAGGAAAGTGACCCTGTCCCTCTGGCCCTTGTGAGACCACCACTGGAGTACTGCATCCAGGTTGGGGCTCCCTGGTCCAAGAAGGATATTGACAGAGTGAAGCAAGTCCAACAAAGGCCACCGAGCTGATTAGGGGGGCTGGCAAACATGATGTGTGAGGAGAGGCTGAAGGAACTGGGCCTGCCCACCTTGGAGAAGAGCTGTCTCAGGGGACACCTTCTTGCTTCTACAACTACTGAATCAGAGGGGACAGAGAAAATGGACCAAGACACTGGAAGTGCTCAGCATTAGGAGTGGAGGCAATGGACATCAGCTGGGATACGGAGAAATCGGATTAAGCAGTAGCCTAAAAGAAAGAACAACAACTGGAAGGTGTTTCCCAGGGAGGTTGTGCAACCTCCATCCTGGGAAGTCTTCAAGGCTGGACTGCATATGACCTTGAGCAACCTGATCTAATGGGATCTGTTCTGAGCATGGGATTGATCTAGATGACCTCTGGAGGCCCCTTCTCACCTACCTTCTGACTGTGTACCTTTCACGGTGCCCTACCTGACCCCTGCGTGCCCATGTCACACTTGTGCTCACATCCCCTTTACCATGACACAACTTTTAGGCATTGTGCTGGGAGTGCAGAGAGGCAGCTGGAGGGAGGCTCTGGGCCTCCTCCCTGCCATCCGCAGGGCATCAGTGGCTGCTGTTTCCAGCCCCTGAGCTCAGAGACAGCTCTGGGAAGCTGGTCCACCTCCTGGTCAGGGTCCTACAGCTGTTCCAGGCTGCAGCTGGCGCTGTGCAGGCTTCTCCTCGTTGAGGGGTCGTTGCTGGAGGATGGGGAGAGTCGGACTGGCAGGAGGCAAACTTCTGCGGGTGCAGAGCCACGGAGCACTCTCAGCCCGGTCGAGACACCGAGCGTCACTGTGGCAGGGCTCAGCCCCGGGGCGGAGTTGGTGGAGGCGGAGAGGGGAGGGGAGGGGAGGAGGCACCGTGGGCGGAGCAGAGAGCCGGGGCTGGCGGGGTGCAGCGAGGCGCGGGCGGCGGAGCGGCGGGATGCGGCGGTGCCGGGGCGCAGGGCTGGCGGGGCTGGCCGCGGTGCTCCTGGGTGCGTGGGGCTGGCGGTGGTGGCGGGGCGCTGGACCTGGGGCTGCTTGGGACCGGCGCTGGGCAAGAGGCTCGCCTCTGGCCCTCCTGCTTCTCTCTTTCTCCCTTCCTCTTCCCGTCTTCTCCTTCCTTTCTCCCCTCAATGACTCCCCCCTTCCAACTCTCATTCCTACACTCATCTCTCCACCAATTCTTAATGGGCACTGCCATTACTGCACATGTCGACAGCCTCTGGAAACCCTGCACCTCATCATCTCTGTATGGTCCTGGCTGCTTCTGCAGGATTTGTTCTGGGAAATACCAGGCAGGGCTGCGTAGAAAGCAGATTTTCAGGTTTTTTTCTTTTTTTTTTCTCCTTTCTGGCAGTGGCTGTGGGCAGAGCCCAGGTGCAGCAGGAGCCGTCGGCAGAGACCACCGAGGGCACCGGCATCAACATCACTTGCTCACACCCCAACATACAGACAGGAGACCTCATCTACTGGTACCGTCAGCTCCCGGGCCGAGGCCCCGCATTCCTCACGTTGGGCAGCAAAGGGACCAAAGAGGTGCCGGACCCGCCGGGGCGGCTGTGGGTGGCGGCAGACCGCCGGTCCAGCGCCCTGTGGCTCGCCCGGCCCCGGCGCGGGGACGCGGCGGTGTATTACTGCGCCCTGAGAGACACGGGGAGAGGAGCCGGGGCTGCGGCCGGGCACGAACCACGAAGCAGGAAGGGCGGCGGGCGGGGCCGGGCGTGTGTGTCGGGGGCGGGGGGACAGCCCCGGCCGGGCCCGCCAGGGGGCGCTGCCGCTCCGCCCGCCGGGGCCGCCTCGCCCCGCCCGGCGCCGCCCGGCCCCGCGCCCCGCGCCCCTTCCCCCGCCCGACCGGCACCGGCACCGGCATCGGGCCCGCCGAGGCTCCGCAGACCCCGCGCCACGCAGCCCTGCCAGGGACGTGCCCCCGACGCGGATCCAGAGACGTCCCCCGGGTAGAAACCTTCTCCCGCCCCTCACCCCATGCTCACCCCCGCACTCCCACCGGGGCGCAGACAGAAATCCCCCGGCACGGTGCCGGCAGCGGGGCAGGAATCGCGGCCGGAGCGGTGGCGGTGTCCGGCGGTGCCCGGGCAGGAGCGATTGCAGCCGCCGGCCCCGCTGGCTCCCGTAGAGGAGCAGCGCCTTGCTGCTGTGCAGGGGGAGGCGGGCAGCAGAGATCCTCCTGCCCACGGGCAGCCGGACAGCCCTCGGTCCTGCCGCAGGGACCGGCCACTGCTGACAGGGAACACGCAGGGCCTCTCTCGCCCTTCTGACGTGCCCCACTAGGTTAGCCAAGGCGACCCTGAGCAGGTGCTTTCATCTGTTCTCTAAACACGGGCACTCCTCTCACAAGTGGGGAATGAAAAGCTTTCCTGCCAAAAGAACACCGAAAAAGGGGTGGGAGGGGATGTTTCACATTTTGCTACTTTGTCAAAGCTGGGACATCCAATGTGCACCGGAGTCCTCCAGCTACAGGCTGTCACAGACCTTCCCAAAGGTTCCTGCCAGTGTTACAAAGTCATCAAATGGAGTCAGGAGTTCAAGCTCCACACCCACAGGAGAAGGCAATGTCAGGGTCACGGGCTCCTTCAAGCACTCCCCACAGTGGCTCAGTGTTGAGATCACGAGCTTGTTTGACAGGATTCAGAGCCTTTGGACTTGAGGCCCAGCAGACAGGCTAAGAGCTTGGACTGGACACACTGACGGCAGCGTCAAGGGATGCCAGGTTCCTAGGTGGTGAGTGAGTCAGACACAGATTTGCTAAGTTGCCCAATGGAGCAGGAGGCCTCTGGGAAGAGACCATAGGCTCCAGGCAGTCCCCAGGGACCTCTGTGTGTCTCGAGTAGCTGAGAGAGCTGTTCAAAGCCCATGGTCAGAGGCTTCCAAGGCACAGAGGGAAGGATCAACCCTGCTCCCTGTCCCAGCTGGGCTTCGTAACTGTGTTTCCAGAGAACTCCTGGCAGGTGGACAAACAAGGCACAGCAACAGGCACGGCCAGGCGAGCACATGGATCAGACACAAGTTCCCATGGATCGACCCCTCTTGTTCCTGCCTCCATCTGTCCCCATGCTTGCTCCAGGCCAAACTCACTTGATCCTTCCCTTTCCCTGCCTCTCATCCTTCCCCTAAACATCCCAAGTCTTGCAAAATCCCCAAATCCTTTTCCACAGAGTCCCGTAAGGAGTCCAATACACTTATAGGCAGAAACACTGTTGAATTCAGAAGGTGATCCTCTCCTCTCATCCACCTGGGGGGTGTCGTCCCCACACAAGAGGTCGACTCTGATACCTGAAAGGAGGTGGAGTAGAGGTCTGTGAAGAACAGGGTTGTGCTGGATGTCCTCCCACCAGAGAGAAGCAGTGTCTCTGACTCTGTGTGGGATGTCTACAGCAGGTGCTGTTCCCAGAGACATTTGAAAAGGGAGAGAACTCCCCTGTGGGGGGAGAGAGTCAGACACCTAGATCTCGGAGCTTTTGCCTCTTCCTGGTTCTACCTCCTTTCAGACACTACGGAGGGGCAGGATACACTGGAGTGGCTGCAAAAGGGCCTGTCTCCATCCCTGAGAGAGGTGGGTGCAGGCTCCTGTCTCTGGCTGAGCACTGACTGGCAGGAGATGTTCATCACGGACACTCCTCCCCCGCAGGGGACTTGATGGGCTGGTTGTGATCTCCAGGAGAAGCAAAAAGCAGGAAAACAGCCTGCAGCCGTTAATTTTGTTCTTAACAGAAGAAAATAGTAGAAGATAGTGCTGTGTTTTGGATTTATGATGAGACTAATGTTGATAGCACACTGAAGCTTTTACTTGCTGCCAAGTAGTCGAGGACTTTTCAGCTTCTCATACTGGCCTGCCAAGGAGAAGGCAGGGGGCACCCAAGAAGCTGGGAGAGGACACAGACACGGCAGCTGACCTAAACTGGCCAGACTTTTCCTACTGCAGCCCAGGATGCTGTTGGCCTTCCTTGCCCCCAGGCTGCATTGCCACAGCAGACTCAGGAACAACCCTGAGACACTGAAACTGAATGGGACACAGCAGTGAGTATTCAGGAGAAGTATCCCAGCTGCATGTCCAGTTCTAACTCTTCCCTCAGCATCCACCAATGACCACCGTTGGAGAACAGCATGGTGCTCCTGTGGCTTTCCCTCCTAGCCAAAGAAGCCTAAGGAAGACAAATGTCTTCCCAGCCCGGCATCTGGGGATCAGTGAAAGCCTCACCTTGTGAGCAAGACCCATCAGCCAGCACGGGACAAGATTCCCTGTTCAATCACTTGAGCTGTCCCCCTGCTTCTCATGTCTCTCCTCCAGCTCTGGGGACTCACCAGTGCTTGGGTGGGGGGAGTCGTTGTGTCCCTGAGTCCCAGAGGGTCCTCTGTCCAATGGAAAGCTGCTGATGTCTGCAGTTCTGTGATTTAGTTTGTTCATGTGTGCATGTTTCTCTTGTGATGGTCTGTCTGGTTTAGAAAGCAAAGAGCTGACCCTGGAAAGCATCTGTGCTGGAAGCTGACAAAAGCAGTGATGGTAGCAGGCCAGGATGTTCTCATCAATGGAGTGATGTCAGCTCAGTAGGCCATGGCATCAGGTGTTTGCAGTGAGGGCTTCTGAGGTGACAAAGAAAGCTGAGTCTCTGCCCCTGGAGAAAAATATCTCTGTAGGGTACTGGGAGGTGGATGAGAAGCCCCATTCCCACCTGGATGGGGTAAGAATGCGGTAAGAATGATGAGATTTGGATCCCACCTGGAGGTGCAATTCAGGTCTGTCCTCATGCTGGGCTGTACTCAAACATCTCTGAGGGTGGATTCAGGATCTTGCAGGAAAGGCAGGACATCTGGGAAGGCAAACAATAGATATGTTGGAATATGGGGGCGCACACTAATGCCTTCTAGAATGACATTTCACAGGACCTGAGTGCTTTTCTACACCCACCTTCCACCTGAAACTCACTGCTCATTTGGCCAGCCTTTCCCTTTTCCTTCATGTTTGTAACTTCTTGAAAGTGACTGCCATGGCGTAGCATTGCTGCAAGGAGACGTTTTGGAGACTGAGCTCAACATAGGGCTTCCCTCCAGAGCCTTGCCTCCAGAAACCCACTTTTCTGTGGGCTCAGGAGCCTTTCAGTGTCTGGAGGAACTCACACACCTGAGCAAGTTCAGCAGAGGCCACTGTCAGGGCATGTGGAAGGTGAGAGTGACTGGTTCTCTAAGGTGGTCAGATCGAGTCCCTTTCCCTTTCACAGGGAAGAGGAACTAAAAGGGACAGTGACAAACAAAGCACACAAGGACACCAATCTCTGAGTAAGTGATAAGGGAGCCAAGGAGGGAGATCAGAGCTCTTCAGCCTCTGCTTGATGGGCCATTAGGAAACTGCGGGTGTGGCTTGGAAGTGGGTCAGGCTGAGCTTTGGAAGTGACAAGAAGGGACAGGAGGAACATGAGGATTATGGATGTTTGAGCGGGGTCCTGCAGGACTAGGCAACACTTCTTAAGCAATGCTGAGGGGAAAGGTCGAAGGTGGGGGCATGGAGGGGACTGGGGAGGAGCACTGGGAGGCAAGAGAAAGGATAAGAGGAGGTACCTGCACCCAAGCAGGGGCTGGTCAGTGCACTTGTTGGGAGGAGCCCTGTGCCTCTTCACCACAGTCCCTCCCCCAGCTGCCTTATTAAATCCTTTCTGAACCATCCTTCTGTGCAACATCACTCCTTTTGCCGCTTGTGAGTGGCAGTAAACAGAGAGAGTGGTGTGAAAGAGAGATCTGGGTGCCAGTAACTGGGCAAACAACCAATGGCCATAGGGATTGTAGGCCTGGGTGCCAGCACCTGAGCAGGCCAGGGTGTGTGCAGCAAGGTCTCAGTGCCAGCAACTGGAGAAGAGGCCTCTGGTCACAGAACCTGTCGGTGTCTGTGCCAGCAGCTGAAGCGACCTGGGTGTAAGCCAGGTGTGAATGCCAGCAACTGGAGAGGGAAGAGCGTGTCACAGGGGTAATACATCTCACTGTCAGCAACTGGAGGGACCGCATTGCACGTGTTTTTGTGGGAGGTCTAAAAACCAGTGACTTGGAGGGACCTCGGTGTGTTTCTCATTTCTCTTAGTGAATTTAACCCAATGTGCATGGGTGCATATGTGGAATTTGCTAGCATAGTTCAAGCTGGTGTAGGCAGTGAGTGGGAGGAAAAGCTGCATCTAAAACCTGAGCCAGAGGTGGGTGAGGGAGCCCACGGCCAGCACAGGGATATTAGACAGGCTGATATTACCAAGCCATGGTAATGTTTGAGGGATCTGCAATTGTGAGGGTGATTGTGAGAGGAGTGGGTGATTGCATGTATCTGCTATTGAACAAGAGTCTGGCCTAGCCAGAGAGAAGGAAACCACTCCCATGCTGGGTAAGAGGGCCTGGGCTCCAGCCCCTAGATGGCTGAGGACCTCTGATGACACTGGAGAGATGCATGAATATGAGTGTGCTAGTGACTCCAGAGGGTGAGGGTGTGTGCATTTTGGCTAGGGAACTGTGTGTCACAGACATACTGGAGACAGTCCAACAAAGGGCTATGTAGAAGATGAAGAGGAGCCTGGAGCATCTGTGACACGGTGATCAGCTGAGCAAGCTGGGTCTGCTCAGCACAGAGAAAAGAAGTCTCAGGGGAGATCTCATCAATATGTACAAATACCTGAGGGAGGCTTTGAAGAGGGCAGTGCCAGGCTCTTCTCCATGGTTTCCAATGAGAGGGCAAAAGGCATTTGACACAACTTGAAACAAAGAAGGCTCTCTCTGAACACCAGGACACCCTTTTTCACTGTGAGGGAGCACAGGCACAGGATGCCCAGAGAGCTTATGGAGCCTCCATCCTCGGAGGTACTCAAAATCCATCTGGACATGATCCTTTGCAACCAGCTGGAGCTCACCCTTCCTGCAGTGAAGTTTGGACCGGCTGATCTCCAGATGTCCCTTCCAGATTTACCAAATCTGTTTCTGTAACAGGAGGCCTGAAAAGAATCTGAGTGAACTGGCTTTCTGCAGCCTTCAAAAGAGAAGCTTAAGAGAGACCTTTTTGGTGCTTCTAACGCTTGAGTGGAGGATGAAGGGCCAGATGGAGCCAAACTCTTCTTCAGCACAGCAATAGAACAAAAGGCAGTGGAAACACTGTGGGACAGGCAACTGCCTACCAGAGATTTGGGATTGTGGTCTTTTTTTTTTTTTTAACGACGAGGGTGGAGCGTGGGTGTTGATCGATCCCAGTAAGAATGGGACTGTGGCTCCACAGAGTGTTGGTTGAAATACCATTAATTGGACATAACAAAAGAAAGTAAAAGGGGAAAGTACAGGTGATGTGATGTCCCTTCAGATCCTGGGAACCCTGAGTCATGGAGCATGAGGTGGAGCTTGAGTTGGGGTTTAGCACATAGCGCAAATCCTGCCCTTGCTGAGACTCGCTGGCATTGTTGTCTTTTGAGTTTTCACGGGATTTTATTAGAAATAAATCACTCCTTATTTCTACTGCTGAGCAAAAGGACATTTATATGAAAGCACGGTGCTTCCCTCCCAGATCAAGACAACGACATGTTGGTGGCAACGTTGCCAAATTTGCCAAGAGATACATACAGCTCAGCACAGCCCAGGTCTGTGCCTACCCAGGTCACATTAATTTAACAAGAAGGAACAGTTTGTTCTCTCTACCATGCCTGGTGCATGGGATCAGTTTGGAGTTAACCTGGAAAGGACGTGGTGGTAGGGCACCCCATCTGCAGTACCCCACCCCTTCACATGCCCTTTCAGCTCTGGGCTGCAGGGCTATTGCTATCTCCATCCTTCACAGTGCAGCACTCCAGTGGGTGCCCCATGTGCTCCCTGGGAGTAGGGGGTGGCCCCCTGATCCCTCACCCTGTTCCCTGCTGACCCCTCACCCTTTCCCCTGGAGTAGAAGTAGGTTGTCCTTGTCATCTCTGTGGTTGTGGCAGACCCCCTCTCCTCTCTCGCACTGTGTGTTATCCCAGCAGAACAAGACACAGCCAGAAGCCCTGGGCTGCTGCAGAGCAGGGCTCCTCTCCTGTCGTGGGGGATTGGGGGGAGAGGACTTATTCCCAGGCAGCTGAGGAAAGAAAGGGGAGACGTGAGAGAAACAGGAGAGCCTTCTTTTCCCAGAAGAAATAGCAGTGTCCCCAGAGAGCTAAGGACTCCAGAGGGAGATGTGAAACTGAGGGGAGGATGGAGCCCCTCATTGTGGAAATGTTCAGAATGTCAGTGGCTGAGGGAGCCACAGGTGTTGCTGCTGCAGGAGGGAGAAACCCAGAAGGCGCATTTCAGGCACAGGAAGAACAGATCATTTCTCTTCCCTGCTTCTTCATCTGCTCCCTCATCAGAGTCATTTCTGGCAGCTGAGTTATCTTGGGGCTGGAGGTGGTTTTCTGACACTCTCTCACTCAACAGACAGGTGGCTTGGTCTTGGCATGCACCTTGGCTATCTCCTCTTCACAGCCTTCCTGGGCCAACTGCTGGATAAGTCCTGTCTTTCTAGAAATGCATACTTCTCCCAAGGAAACTGTTGCCAGCCTTATCAGGATCGTGAAGATTCAATAACTTTGAATAACAGGAAAACGCTGGGACATGTTGCCTCACACTTGTGGTTTTGCACCAGTTCCGTCAAGATGCTCTTACTATTGGAAACAAACTTAGAAGAGAGAGGAGAGGTACTTCAGACCACTTCACCACCTTTTCTCTCCCTTTCAAACCACCTCTCTCTGCTTCGGTCTTCTGATCCACCTGCTGTCACCAGAGGAGATCTCAGCTCTCTCCGCAGCCCCACATTTCTCCCTTTCCAATGCAAGTGAGCAAATCCTGCCAAAGCTATCCCAGGGACTTTTAAGCTCTCATCCCATTGACATTAACAGTGTGTCCCACTCTGCCTCCTGGCTGGCACATACCTGACATGGCTTCCAGTTTCCTCCTGCTTGGCAACACAGCCAGGGCTCCCTCTTTTCAAGCTTAGTATTGCATGTGCTCAGGGAGCTAGGACCCTTCAGAGATGACAGGGATAGGGAAGCAGGATGAATCGTTTTGCCAGAGCTCCGTGGGCTCCTCAACATGTGTGAGGGCTGCTGGTCCCAGCACAGAAAGGCCAAGTGTTACAGCCTGTTCCTTGGTCCTCTGGGCAGTAGGAGCAGGAGTAGGAATGATTAGCAGGGACACAGCACAGCTCTCCTCAGGGTCTATGGTGGCCTGAGAGCTCTGACCTCCTGCCCGAAATTACTCTCCAGCTGGCTGTCCCCAGGCCCCAGGATTTTCCTGCAGGGCAAAGGACAGAGAGCCTTCTCCACCAGGGGTTTGCATTCTCTCCTGGCTTGCTTCCTGAAGCCTTTCCCTGCAGAGCTGCTGACCTTCACTTTCTTCCAGGCACCATGGGGCAGACCACCATCACCCAGCAAGAAGGACAAGTCACAGTCATAGAAAGACACCTTCCAAACAAGCTGCACCTACCAGACCTCCTGCATTTGAGGCTCTCCCTGGTACCAGCAGAGGAGAGGCCAAGCTCCCCAGCTGGTCTCATGTCACACGGCGCTGGCCCCAAGCGCAGTGCCCGTATCACCATGTTTCCCATTACCACAAGGAATACACAGCTTCCTGTGGCTGGAGGAAGTCGAGTCCACAATGTAATGTTTCCTGTCCATTCCAGACATCAATTTATGCAGATGGGCTCTTAAATATTCCCACAGCACACTACATGAAGATGAAGTCTTCTTATTGTCAGTGATGTAAATATACACAGAAAGCTCTGCTGTCTGGTAAAGTACAAGCTGCACATATGTGAGCCACTGCATTTAATTATTATCAGTTTGTTCATCCTGACCACTGTTAAGCACAGGAGGCTCATCCATCCTCCCCAATGGCAACTGGGTTTCTCTTGTCTCGAGACAGAGACACCTTAAAGCTGCTTCCATTACATTATTTCCCTCCTGAATTTCAGCCATGGCAGTTGATGTAAAGAGCTGCTGTATCTTTGCCTTCTCCTATCTGCATGACTAATGATAAACCAGAACAAATGCAGACAAAGAAAAACTCGACCCAGGCAGCTCCCAGCATGGGGCATCCATGGGCCCTCAATTCCCCTGTGCTCTCTGAGGAGACAGCCCCAGCCTCAGCCTCATATCAGCAGGTGTCTCATCTACTCCACTGGCAGAAAGAAAGAGTGCATGACTACCTCCCTGGTGGTTGCCGTGATCTCCTTCAGGGAGACCTGGGGATCTGTAACCAGCCCTCCCAGCTCCTGTGCAAGAAACAATACCGCGGCAGAGGATTGTGTGTCTGCTTCCAGCCCAGATTCCTGCAGGCTGCAAATGTTGAGGTCTGCACACTGAAAAGAGCTTAAACCAATGAAGTTGCTCCCAGGTTATTTGCTGGTAAAGGTATTCTCTTCAAAAGCCAACCTCCCACCCCACAAAGAGCAGCTGAGAGGAAGAGATTTTGTATCAGCGTGTCAGTGTTTCAGTTCACATGTCTGTGTTGAACTAGTTGCCTCCCCTCTCAGTAGCTTTGCCTTCCTCCTCTTGTGAGGAGTTTGAAGATGTGTGGGCTCAGAAAGTGGGTCGAGCGTCTGCTGCCAAACCAACCCTTGAGCAAGGCCTTGGGCAGAGGTGTTTCAGCAAGTTCAACACTTTGCTGCAGCAGTTCAGTAGGTCCCCTTCCACAGGGGGGGAAGGTGGTGTCCAACCCCTCTGTGCATCAAAGCAGTCATTTGGAAAGCTTCTGGCCACCCTTGGGTCACACAGGCAGCAGCCCCAGCCTCTCTTCCTGCTGTGCCTCTCTCCTGCTTCCCTCTCCCCTCTGCACAGAAAATTGTGCTAGCCTTCAAGGTCACCTGCTGAGCTACCTCCTAGCAGACCTCCATGCAGACTAGGAGGCACATCCATGCCCAAGAGGAGACTGCCGGCCTCCCACTGCCATACTGCAGTCCCATGGCTGCTCACTCGAGGTCACCACTGATCAGGCTCCCCAACCACAGGACATGCTCAAGAGGGCATTTCTAGGGAGAGGCAAAGCATGGCAGGCCACTGGCTCTGGAGCAGCCTTCCTCAGTTCCCAGGAACAGTGCCTTAAAAGGGCCGACAGCACTGTATCCCACACTCCCCGTACTCTGCAAACAGTGAAGAATCCCCTTTTGCCTCCACTCTGAGCACCCCACCCTAGACTTACACCTTGCTCACTGAGCGCTTGGGACAGTGTCCAGAGAGGGAAGGACAACACAGAAAGAGGCTGGGCTGCAGCAACACTTTCATGCCACAAAAGACAACAATGAAGTTAGTATGAGAGTTGTGCCACCGTGAAGAGAGCACCGGGCACAGTCAAGATTAGGTATCCTTTGGCTGTAGCAGAGTTCCTGCAGGATGTCCCTCGGCTTGCCCTGAGGAGGCAGGGGTGCTGCAGGTCCCTCCTAGGCTGGCCTGGGTAGACCAAAGGGGATGAGAAGCCAACATGGAGAGGAGAGAGCAAGGACAGAGCAGAAGGAGGGAAAGGCAGGCATGACCCATGCTTTCAGGCTGATCCCATCCAGCCTTACATTGCAAGGAGAGTCAGAGATGCTCAATCTCTCTGAACGAGAATGGCCAGGAACTCCATCCTCCCTTCACTCACATGTCAGCACACATAAATATACATGAGCATGCACACCCAGGTACAGAATCACAGAATCACAGAACGGTAGGGGTTGGAAGGCATCTCTGGAGATCGTCTAGTCCGTGTTCCAGTTTGTGCCCGCTGCCCCTTCTCGTGTCTCTGGGCACCACTGAAAAGAGTCTGGCCCCATCCTCTTGACACCTGCCCTCTAGATATTTAGAAGCATTTAGAAGACCTCTCAGTCTTCTCCTCTCCAGGCTAATCAGACCCAGCTCTCTCTGCCTTTCCTCATAAGAGAGATGCTCCAGTCCCCTCATCAGCTTTGTCCCCCTCCACTGGACTCTCTCCAGTAGCTTCTTGTCTTTCTTGAACTGTGGAGCCCAGCACTGCACACAGTATTCCAGATGTGGACTCACCAAGGCAGAGTAGAGGGGGAGGAAAACCTCCCTCGACCTGCTGGCCACACTCTTCTTAATGCACCCTAGGATACTGTTGGCTGCCTTGGCTTCAAGGGCTCATTGCTGGCTCATGGTTAACTTGTTGTCCACCGGGACTCCCAGGTCCTTCTCCGCAGCATTGCTTCCCAGCAGGTCAACCCCTAACCTGTACTGGTGCCTGGGCTTGTTCCTCCCTAGGTCCAGGACCCTACACTTGCCCTTATTGAATTTCATTAGGTTCCTCCCCACCCAACTCTCTTGCCTGTCCAGATCTCGCTGAATGGCAGCACAGCCTTCTGGTGTGTCGGCCACTCCTCCCAGTTCAGAATCGTCAGCAAGCTTGCTGAGGGTACACTCTGTCCCCTCGTCCAGGTCATTGATGAGTATATTGAACAAGACTGGACCCAGTACTGACCCCTGGGGCACACCGCTAGCTACAGGCTTCCAACCAGATTCTGTGCCACTTATCACAATCCTCTGAGCTCTGCCATTCAGCCAGTTCTCTACCCACCTCACTCACCACTCATCCCACCCACACTTCCTAAGCTTGCCTACGAGGATGTCATGGGAGATGGTGTGAAAAGCTTTACTGAAGTCAAGGTAGACAACATCTACTGCTCTCCCCTCGTCCACCCAGAAGGCTATCAGATTGGTCAGGCATGATTTCCCCATGGTGAATCCATGTTCACCACTCCTGATAACCACCTTCTCCTCCACATGCTTATTGATGACCCCCAGAATGAGCTGTTCCATCACCTTTCCAGGGATGGAGGTCAGGCAGTCTGGCCTGTCGTTTCCCGGGTCCTCCTTCTTGCCCTCTTTGGAGACCAGAGTGACACTGGCTTTCCTCTAGTCCTCAGGCACCTCTCCCGATCTCCATGACCTTTCAAAGATGATGGAGAGTGGCATAGCAATAACACCTGCCAGCTCCCTTGGCACTTGTGGGTGCATCCCATCAAGGCTCATGGATTTCTGAGAATCCTAGAATGCTTTGGGTTGGAAGGGACCTCAAAGATCAGGTAGTTCCAACCCCCCTGCCATGGGCAGGGACACCTTCCACGAGACCAGGTTGCCCAAAGCCCCATCCAACCTGGCCTTAAACACTTCCAAGGAAGGGGCATCCACAACCTTTTTGGGCAACCTGTTCCAGTGCCTTACCACCCTCACAGTAAAAAAATTCTTCCTAACATCCAATCTAAATCTACCTTCTTTTAGTTTAAACCCATTAGCCCTTGTCCTATCACTACATTCTCTGATAAACAGTCCCTCTCCATCTTTCCTGTAGGCCCCCTTTAGGTACTGGAAGGCCACGATTAGGTCTCCCCGGAGCCTTCTCTTCTCCAGGCTGAACATTCCCAACTTTCTGAGCCTGTCCTCATAGGAGAGGTGCTCCAGCCCTCTGATCATCTTTGTGGCCTCCTCTGGACTTGCTCCAAGAGCTCAGTGTCTTTCTTGTACTGGAGACCCTAGAACTGGATGAAATACTCCAGGAGGGGTCTCACACGAGCAGAGTAGAGGGGCAGAATCACCGCCCTCCACCTGCTCACCACGCTATTTTTGATCGATCCCACTGTCCTTGTCACTGACAAAGATGTTAAACAGCGCTGGTCCCGGTACCGACCCCTGAGGAACACCACTCCTCACTGTTCTCCACTTGGACACTGAGCCATTGACCACAACTCTTTGAGTGTGACCGTCCAGCCAATTCCTTATCCACTGAGTGGTCCATCCATTGAATCCATGTCTCTCCAATTTTGAGGCAAGGATGTCATGCGGGACAGTGTCAAATGCCTTGCACAAGTCCAGGTAGATGACGTCTGTCACTCTTCCCTTATCCACTAACGCTGTAACCCCGTCGTAGGCGGCCACCAAATTTGTCAGGCATGATTTGCCCTTAGTGAAGCCATGTTGGCTGTCACCAATCACCTCTTTATTTTCCATGTGCCTTAGCGTAGCTTTCCAGGAGGATCTGCTCCACGATCTTGACGGGCACAGAGGTGACACTGACTTGGACCTGGTGAGGCCCTGGTGAGGTCACACCTCTAGTACTGCATTCACTTTTGAGTCTCTCACTACAGGAAAGACATTGAGGTGCTGGAGCATGTCCAAAGAAGAGCACCAACGCTGGAGAAGGGTCTAGAGCACAAGTCTGCTGAGGAGCGGCTGAGAGAACTGGGGTTGTGCAGTCTGGTGAAAAGGAGGTTGAGGGGAGACCTTATTGCTCTCTATAACTGTCTGAAAGGATGTTGTAGTCAGGTGGGTGTCGGTCTCTTCTCCCAAGTAGCTAGTGATAGGACAGGAGAAAATGGACTCAAGTTGCACCAGGGGAGGTTTAGATTGGATGTTCGGAAAAATTATTCACCAAAAGGGTTATCAAGCATTGGAACAGGCTGCCCACGAGTGGGTCACCATCCCTGGAAGTATTTATAGGAGGCGTAGATGTGGCGCGTAGGGACATGGTTTAGCGGTAGACTTGGCAATGCTAGGTTAATGGTTGGAACTGATGATCTTAAAGTTCTTTTCCAACCTAAACGATTCTGTGATTGTATGCCTGGGGGAAGGCCAGGCACCACAGAACAGCTGTGTGGGGTTGGGCACTGGCTGCTGTTGTTGGGGCGCCCTGTCTAATGGAAGCTGCGTGCGTGTGAGACGCATGAGGGCCCTGGTGTGCGGCCTGGCCAGGCTGATTTCAACAGCAACCTGTGAGTGGCCTTAGCCCTGCACATCTGTGTACCTGCGGGGCTGTGCAGGGAACTCTTTAGGGGGTGGAGGGTGTATAGGGTGTAGAGGTGGAATTCCCTTCTTGACCTCTCCGAGCCTCCAGCAGTGCTGGGCTCCTCACTGGGGGATAGCAGTGATTGGGCTCTGCATCTGCAGGAGATGGCTCTGAGGCCAAGGGGCCATATCTGAGCAGAGACACCAGAATGTAGGGCCTGATCACCCCTGGCTGTGGAGGAGCTGAGTATGTCTTCCTCAGCTCAGAGGGACAGCGACTGGAAAGGCCCCACTGCCTTGTGTCCAACCCTCCCATTGCCCTGGGAATGGTGAAAAGTCTGCTTGTGTCCTCCCCTTCTCCCCCACCACCCAAGGCAAAGCCTGTCATCCTTGGAAACACGAGACAATGTCCTCCGAGAAAAGGATTGTGTGGAGGCAGAAGCTGTGATGCAGAAAACTTTAATGACTGTGAAGGGGGAAACAAGTTCAATTGTAGAGGAGGCTGCCGGTGCAGGGACAGCACCAGTCTGTGCCCATTGTCCACAGTGGAGATCGCACAAGGCATACATCTGCCAGTCCCACAGAGGGAGAGGGATCAGCAGGTGCCCCAGGTTGGCTCTGGGGGTCTTTAACCACCTAACTTTACATCCCCTCAGATGCTGGGCACCCTGAGCTGCTCTACATCAGTTGTGCTCACAGAATGGTTAATGTTGGAAGGGACCCCTGGAGGTCATCTGGCCCACCCCCACTTGCTCAAGCAGGGCCACCTATTGCCAGTTGCCCAGGATCGTGTGTAGGTGGTTCTTGAGCATCTCTAAGGGGGGAAACTCAGCCACCTATTCCAGTGCTCAGTCACTCCCACAGAAACATAGAACACTGTTGCCCTCTCACCAAGGCACAGGCACTGTGCAGATCCCATCCACAGAAGAGTTGACAGTTGAGGGTTTGGGTTTTTTTTCTTCAGAGGAAACAGCTCTATTCCTCATTTGAACTGTCAAACACTAAAACCATACCAGTTGTTTATTGCATGTGAACAAATACCGGGAGCTTTCACATCCTTCTTTCTCAGGCTGTAAACCAAGGCATTCAGCAGCAGAGTGAGAGCCATGTAAACAACTGCCACCGCTCTGTCTAGTGACCATTTTGAGGTCACTTTGCATGTAGGTGAAGGCACACGGGCCATAGAAACAGGCCACAACAATGAAACGGGAAGCATGTGTTGAGACAACTCTGCACTTGCCTTCCACACAGCAGAGTAGCAGGATGCTTCTCGCTCTGCACCTGTAAAAAGTGAGGATGAAGAGGAAGCAGGCAAGGGCCACACCACCAATACAGAAGATGATCATGGCCTTGTTGTCAGAAGTGCCAGCACAAGCCATGGCCAGGAGATCTGGTGCATCAGCAAAGAAGTGGCAGATGTGCCTGTGCCCACAGTAAGCCAAATAGGAGGTGAGCATTGAATGCGGAGCAGGAGGCAGGCAACCGGCCAGACGAACACAGCCTGATGCTTGATGGCCCCGTAGCACAGAGGGTTGCAGACAGCCAAGCAGTGGCCATGGGACATGCGAGGGTAGAGGAAGAATTGGTCCCTGCCCAGCAACTGAGAGGAGTACAGCTGGGCCATGCAGCTGTGGAAGGAGATGGGTATGCCCTCTGACCTGAGGAAGTTCTCCAGCATCTTTGGAAGGAAGGCACTTGAGAAGAGATACAGAATCTTTGGCCTTCAGTCATTCTGAGATATGCTTCAGGAGCCATAATTGCCTCTTGATGGAGGACATCAGTGTTGGGATTTCCATCCTTCCATTTCTACGCTTTTGTCGAGACTTTTCATGCAGGCAATCGCATATGAGACTGTAGTGGCTGCCAAGAGACATTTCAATCAATCAGAAGGGATGAGATTGACATGTAAAAAATACTCTCCCCCCTCAGAATGGCAGCCAATTCCTGAGCACAAATTCTCTGGAGGGACCCATGAAGCAGTCAAGAGCTCTGCCTTCCCCTTCAGCTCTCTTGGGAAGTGCACCAAGTAACCTTGTCCTTGCTGATCTTCACATGCTCCTGCAAGCTCTGTATCAGAGCAATTTGATCTCCCTCAGGAATACACCATTCCACTGACCTTATTTCTGTGCTGACTGCCCTCAGCTCCCACATGCTCAGCTCCAGTTTCCAGCATCGACGCATTCAGCAGCATGGGCGACTTTTCCCTGCTACTCCTGCCCATGCATGCTGGCCATGACCCCTAGACTGGACAGTGGAGGGGAGATGAAGGTGGAGTAGCAGCTATGGGCCATCCCACGGGATGTTCCCTGCTTTACCACTTGTGCCATTCTGCAAAGCAAACTATCTTCCAGAACCCCACAACCACCTCCTGCAACCCCAGTGAAGCTCCAGCCATAGCAAGGAGAATGCCCTTCCTCAGGAGCTCATGGGGATGCTGACCCCTCAGGGCATCCTGCCTTTCTGGGCTTTTGTGGGTAGACATACAGTAAGGCAAGGCCTGATGGTCACTGGCAGCAGAGCATCCAGGGATGTCTTCCTCAGCTCCAAGTGACAGTGCCCAAAAGAGGAGCCACTGCAGGCTGTCCCAGCTTCCCATTCCTCTGTGAATGGAGAATGTGCCCTCACCCTCCTCCACCACAGAGCAACACCCTTCTCCTTTGGCAGTATGGGGAGTGTCCACAGAGGGAAGGACCACAAGGCAGCCAGGCTTGAATGCAGCAGAACTTTAATGAGTCAAAAGAGGGAAACAATATCACACCAAGTGATGGACAGCAGTGCGGGGCACACCAAGGTCAGCCAATTGTCTGCAGTCCTTGGCCATGGAAAAGTTCTTACATGGTGTCCGAATATCTGCACAACAGGTGGGAACAGATGCTCTGACCAAGCAGGCTGTGGTGGGACTTTGCTGCCAAGGGGAACCAAACCACAGGGAAAGAGAGGCACAGCCATGCCGCTATTCTGAAAACACATCCAAAATCTCGATCGTCTGCCCAGCACCATCTTCTGAGTTCCTCAAGGTCTCTCAGTGGGGTGTTTCTAGCATCTTTCTCAGAGGAGGCACCTCCTGCCACCATAGCGGCTAGAAATGCCAGAGAGGTCACAGCACCCAGAGGTGATGGGCACTCCATCACAGCTGAGGATGCTGCCAACAGCAGCAGAGGTGGACGAGCCCACAACGGTGCTCTGTGGGAAGGAGCTGAGGATGGGGCCGGGCAGGGTCACCACCACAGCAGGCAGCTCAATAACAACTGTGGAATTCTGGCACTGCCTGACACAGGGCTCGTTGCAGCTGTTGGCCAGTGGGGTCAGGCCACTTGGCTGGCATGGCAGGCACTGGTTGTAGCAGGACATGTCTCTAAGGGTGGAGGTGCACCTGGCAGAGAGGGCAGGGAGGAAGAAGATCACAGGGGTGGGTGAGGAGCAGCCTTGTATTTTCTGTGTCACAAAGGAGCCAAGGCCACCCCTGAGTGGGGAGCCGGAAACTGTGCCAGGAACCACACGGTCTTCATCATCCTATAAAGAGCAGCCTGCCTCAGACAGGGTCTCTCCTAATGTGTATACAAAACCCACCTCAGCCTCGTACCAGGCTCTGTGTAAGGAAACCGTCTCTGCACTTTCCTCTGTCATGACAAGAAGATCCAAACTCCAGGGCTGGACAGAGCCAGTATCAGGTGGGATGCCTATCAAGTGGAGATCTCACTTTGGACGAGGAGGAGAAGGGGCTCCAGACTCACCTGGTTCCCGAGGAGAAGGAGACAGGAGAAGAGGATGAGAGAGCAGGGGCTTGGGCTGGCTTTTATACCTGCCCTGTGTTGCTGCAGGACCAGAGGCAACCTTTGCAGAGGTAACAATTTTCTGACAAGCTCGTCTTGCATGCAAAACATCACAGCTAATGATACGGGCTGTGCTTTCTTTTCCAACACTGCTGCCTTTTCATTTCCAAGTTTGTGCCATGCCCATTCCCTGATGAAGGCTTCTTCTGAGCGCTGGGGTGAAAGGCCCTAAAATTTCTAGGGCAGGAATGCAGCAGTATGGGCAGAAGACTCAGCTCAAGTGCTGGATGGGTCCAGAGCAGGCAAGTGACACAAGCCTGAGTCCCTCTGTTGGGACTGTTTGCAGTGTCGTTCTTAGGATGAAGCCCCAGCAATCCTCAGCTGGACAACCATGGGATCCCGTGCATGAGGACGTGCCACATCCGTCTCTTTCCCTCCCTCCTCAGCTCACTCTGATGCTCACTTGCTGTTGCCTCCAGAAGTGTTTGGGTTGTGCTGCTAGGTTTTGACCCCATCCTGCCTAACACTCATCAGTCCCCAGGGGTCCTCAGCAGAGTCCATGGTTCGTTGCGTTCCTACATGTGTTCTTGTCTTGTGTGTGCTTGTATGCAGACAGGTTTGTGTGGATGCATGTGGGAGCACAAACCTCTGCATGATTGAACGACGATGGCACCAGCCTGCTAGAGATCTGTCCAGGGAAGAGGCCCTGAAATGCCACCCCTGCCTCTTGAGACCACTTTTCCCAGCCTCTCCAAAGCTCACACTTCACTGCTGCTGATTCCAGGCCCCAACAAGGATGGTTTCGCTCCAGCTTGAATCCTTAGTCTACATTCAGTGCTCTCCCTAGCAATAAAGAGTTCCAAAGGATGGGGTTTGCTTTATGCGCAAGTAGAAAGGCTGACGAATGCTGCTGACCATGTGCTGGCCATCCCTGAGTGGATCTGCTTCCACTGCAGTCTTGGTGGTGCCTGGGGTGGGACACAGGTCCTCTCTCATGTCCATGTCAATGTCAAATGTACTTGTGCAGTTCATCAGGCCGATGCTGTGCCAGGCAGGCACTGAGACTGTGGATCAAACAGGTACTGAATGAAAGGAACTTGAAGCCTGATACTGCTTTCTGTGAGTGGAAGGACCAACCCTGTGGCTTGCGCAGGAAAGCAAATGACTTGACGGCCACTTTGGACTTCAGCCTACAAAGACATTAATGCGCTGCACTAGAATCTCATTTTATTATTGAAAAAGAGTGGAATCAGGTTTGAGGCCATGTTTCCCAAAGTTTGCTACTCTCCCAGTCATGTCCAGAACAGACCCTTTTCTGACAAGGGCTGTTGTGCACAGTGGGTAAATTTCTGAAGCCCATCTCCCCTCCGGAATGTCTGTCAGCCTGAGCTCACGTCTAAGTTGCACGCAGTGCAGCCAAGGGCTTCTCTCCTCCCCTTTAGTGACCTTCATGAGATCAGTGCCAGGGAGCTCTGCTGGGAGAGCTCAGCCAGGGCTGATTCCCCTCTCCATGGAGCTGCTTTTGAGCTGAGGCTCTCGTGTAGATGAGGGCCCACCTCATTGCTTTCTCAGGAGGTCACAGGCACTGTGGAACCAGAGTAGGGCAGGAGAGGAGTGTACCTACAACTTAGAGCTTTGACACAATTCTTCACTCCTTTATGATCAAATTAGTGAGAAATAATAAACACAGTAAGAGTATGATAAGGTGTGTGGGAAATTGGCTGGATTACCAGGCTCAGAGAGTTGTGACCATGGTGCAAAGCCCAGCTGGCCGATCCTTATTACTGGGGTCTAGCAGTAGAGACAAAGTAGCAGGAGCAATAGTGTTTCATGTTTTCATGAACACCATGAGTAATGGGCAGTGGGGAATTAGCAGCAGGTGTGTGGATAATACCTGGGGAGGTAGTATGTGTCGGACACAGCTCCTATTCAGAGGACCTGGACAAGCTGGAGACATGGGCTGACTGGAAGCTCACAAAGGCCAAAAAGAGCAAGGGCAAGGTTTTGCTCCTGAGGGAGGAACCAGCCCATGTGGTCATGCAGGCTGGGGGCTGGCTGCCTTGGCAGCAGATGCACAGAAAAGGATGTGCGGTTTTAGGAGACACCCAGCTGAACGGGAGACAGCAGTGTGCCCTTGCAGCAAACGGGACCAACTGCATCCTGAGCTGTGTTAGTCAAAGTGAGGCCAGCAGGTGCAGGAAAGTGACCCTGTCCCTCTGGCCCTTGTGAGACCACCTCTGCAGTACTGCATCCAGGTTGGGGCTCCCTGGTCCAAGAAGGATATTGACAGAGTGAAGTGAGTCCAACAAAGGCCACCAAGTAGATTAAGGGGGCTGACAAACATGACGTGCAAGGAGAGTCTGAGAGAATTGGGCCTGCTCTTCTTGGAGAAGAGCTGTCTCAGGGGAGACCTTCTTGCCTTCTACAGCTACTCTTCAGAGGATACAGAGAAGATGGACCTGGTTCCTGGAAGTGCCCAGGAGGCAGAACATGAGGAGTTCTGATAGTTGGGGTTGTTCAGCCTGGAGAAGAGAAGGCTCTGGGGAGACCCAAATAGCAGCCTTCTAGTATCTAAAAAGGCCTACAGGAAGTGTGGTGGCCACCAATTATAGAATCATAGAATCATAGAATGGTTTGTGTTGGAAGGGACCTTAAAGATCATCTAGTTCCAACCCCCCTGCCATGGGCAGGGACACCCTCCACTAGACCACATTGCCCAAAGCCTCATCCAACCTGGTCTTAAACACTTCCAGGGATGGGGCATCCGCAACCTTTTTGGGCAACCTGTTCCAGTACCTCACCACCCTCACAGTAAAGACTTTCTTTCTAACATCTAATCTAAATCGACCCTCCTTCAGCTTAAACCCATTACCCCTTGTCCTGTCACTACACTCCCTGATAAACAGTCCCTCACCATCTTTCCTGTAGGCCCCCTTCAGGTACTGGAAGGCCACAATTAGATGTCCCGGCAGCCTTTTTTTCTCCAGGCTGAACCAGCCCAACTCTCTCAGCCTGTCCTCATAGGAGAGGTGCTCCAGCCCTCTGATCAGCTTCGTGGCCCTCCTCTGGACTCGCTCCAGCAGCTCAATGTCACTCCTGTACTGGGGCCCCCAGAGCTGGATGCAGTACTCCAGGTGGGGTCCCACAAGAATGGAGTAGAGGGGCAGGATCACCTCCCTCGACCTGCTGGTCACACTTCTTTTGATGCAGCCCAGGACATGCTTGGCTTTCTGGGCTGCAAGCGCACACTGCCAGCTCATGTTGAGCTTCTCAATCAATACCCCCAAGTCCTTCTCCTCAGGGCTGCTTTCAATCCATTCCTCACCCAGCCTATAGTTGTGCTTGGGATTGCGCCGACCCATGTGCAGGACCTTGCACTTGGCCTTGTTGAACTTCATGCAGTTTGCACGGGCCCACCTCTCCAGCCTGCCAAGGTCCCTCTGGATGGCATCCCTTCCCTCCAGCGTGTCGACCACACCACACAGCTTGGTGTCGTCGGCAAACTTGCTGAGGATGCACTCGACCCCATTGTCCATGTCACTGACAAAGATGTTAAACAGTGCCGGTCCCAGTACCGACCCCTGAGGAACGCCACTCGTCACCGTTCTCCACTTGGACATTGAGCCGTTGACCACAACTCTTTGAGTGCGACCATCCAGCCAATTGCTTATCCACCGAGTGGTCCATCCATCGAATTCATGTCTCTCCAATTTAGACACAAGGATGTCTTGTGGGACAGTGTCAAATGCCTTGCACAAATCCAGGTAGATGATGTCAGCTGCCTGTCGCTTATCCACTGACACTGTAACCCCATCACAGAAGGCCACCAAGTTTGTCAGGCACGATTTGCCCTTAGTGAAGCCGTGTTGGCTGTTACTAATCACCTCCTTATCTTCCACGTGCCTGAGCATAGTCTCCAGGAGGGTCTGCTCCATAATCTTGCCAGGCACGGAGGTCAGACTGACCGGCCTGTAGTTCCCTGGGTCTTCCTTTTTACCCTTCTTAAAAATGGGGGTTATGTTCCCCCTCTTCCAGTCAGCAGGAACTTGGCTGGACTGCCAGGACTTCTCAAATATGATGAAGAGTGGCCTGGCCACTTCATCCACCAGTTCCCTCAAGACCCGCGGATGCAACTCATCAGGTCCCATGGACTTGTGCACCTTCAGGTTCCTTAGATATTCTCGAACCTGATCTTCTCCTACAGTGGGCGGTTCTGCATTCTCCCAGTCCCTGCCTTCTGCGACCTGGGCAGTGTGGCTCAAGCACTTCCCAGTGAGGACTGAGGCAAAGAAGTCACTGAGTACCTCAGCCTTCTCCATATCCTGGGGAACCAGGTCACCCGTTTCATTACGAAGGGGACCCACATTTTCCCTCGTCCTCCTTTTCTCACTAACATACCTATAGAAGCTTTTCTTGTTGTCCTTGTCATCCCAGGCCAGACTCATTTCTATCAGGGCTTTGGCTTTCCTAACCTGATCCCTGGCTGCTCGGACAGTTTCTCTGTATTCTTCCCAGGCTACCTGCCCTTGCTTCCACCCTCTGTAGGCTTCCTTTTTTCATTTGGCTTTGCCCAGGAGCTCCTTGTTCATCCACGGGGGCCTCTTGGTGCTTTTGCTTGACTTCCTCTTTGTTGGGATGCATCGCTCCTGAGCTTGGAGGAGGTGACCCTTGAATATTAGCCAGCTGTCTTGGGCCCCTCTTCCTTCCAGGGCTTTGTCCCATGGTATTCTACCAAGCAGATCTCTGAAGAGGCCAAAGTCTGCTCTCCTGAAGCCCAGGGCAGTGAGCTTGCTGCGCACCCTCCTCGCTGCCCTGAGGATCCTGAAGTCCACCATTTTGTGGTCACTGCAGTCAAGGCTGCCCTTGAGCTTCACATCCCCTACCAGGCCCTCCTTATTGGTGAGAATAAGGTCCAGCAGGGCACCTCTCCTCATGGACTCCTCTATCACTTGGAGGAGAAAGTTGTCATCGACACATTCCAAGAACTTCCTGGATTGCTTGCGCTCAGCTGCATTGTCCCTCCAGCAGATGACAGGGTGGTTGAAGTCCCCCATACGGACCAGGGCTTGCGAGCGTGAGGCTGCTCCTATCTGCCTATAGAAGGCTTCATTGGCTCAGTCCCCCCTGGTCAGGTGGCCTGTAGCAGACCCCCGCTGTGATGTCCCCTGCCCCAGCCATCCCTTTAATCCTGACCCATAGGGTCTTGGTTGGCTCCTCATCCCTCCCCAGGTGGAGTTCCATGCACTCCAGCTGGTCAATGACATAGAGGGTGACGCCCCCTCCTCGTCTGCCCTGCCTGTCCTTCCTAAAGAGCCTGTACCCTTCCATCCCAACACTCCAGTCACAGGACCTATCCCACCACGTCTCTGTAATGCCAATAGGGTCATAGCCTTGCAGGCACACACACGTCTCCAGCTCCTCTTGTTTATTCCCCATGCTCCGTGCATTCGCGTAGAGGCATTTCAGTCGTGCCCCCGATGAGGCTGACTTATTGGCTGGGGTGGCTGGAATTCTTTTGATGTATCTTCCCAGTGTTACCCCATTGGCTCCCATTGCATCCGGAGCCCCCGGCTTGTCTCCTCTAGGCTTCGAGCATGCTGTAGTGCATCCAGCACGTCTCTGAGTAGTAGGCCGAGGGCCCTCGCCAGCGCCCCGTCCCTCCAAGCTGGGCACATCATCCCACAACACGTCGCTGGCAAGCCTGATGTTATCCCCCTCCCCCTTCGAGCCTAGTTTAAAGCTCTGTCGATGAGCCCCGCTAGTTCCTGGGCAAAGATCCTCTTCCCCCTTTGAGAGAGGTGAATCCCATCAGGGTTCATCAGGCCTGGTGCCGTGTAGGCCGTCCCATTGTCAAAGAACCCAAAGTTGTGGCGTTAACACCAGCCACGGAGCCATGTATTTATGGACTGCATCCGCCTGTTCCACCCAACATTGCTGCCCTCAACTGGAAGGAAGGAGGAGAATATTACCTGTGCCCCCGAATCCTTCAGTGACTGTCCTAAGGGCCTGAAGTCCCTTTTGATTGCTTTTGTGGTACATGTCTCTGCTTCATCCCCACCCACATGGAGGAGCAGCAGTGGGTAGTAGTCAGAGGGCTGTACCAGGATGGGGAGTTTCCTAGAGATGTCCTTGACAGGGGCCCCAGGGAGGCAGCAGAGTTCTCTGAGAGGAGGGTCTGCCCTGCATATTGGGCCCTCTGTACCCTTCAGAAGGGAGTCCCCTACGACTATAACTCTCCTTTTCTTCTTTGTTGGGGTGGTCACGACCCGAGGCATGGGCCTTTTGGGCCTAGGTGCTACCTCTGGAGTAGCTTGACTGACATCCATATCCTCGCTCGAGTCGCCTTCCACAGCCAGAGCCTGGTACCTGTTGCACAGGGGTACGTGGGATGGCAAGGTGGGTGAGGAGGTCTCAAGTATGTGAGGACGGGATCACAGAACATTGTGCACAGCATGGCTACTGACTTCTGCACTGGAACAGGCTACCCAGAAAGATTGTGGATGCCCCATCCCTGGAAGTGTTCAAGGCCAGGTTGGATGGGGCTTTGGGCAACCTGGTCTCGTGGAGGGTGTCCCTGCCCATGGCAGGGGGTTGGAACTGGATGAGTTTTACGGTGCCTTCCATCCCAAACCATTCTATGAGTCTACAGTCTTCCTTGACATGGGGTTCATCACTATGACCCATTTCAGTATCCATCCTCACCTCCTGTTGGTGTGTCATCTCATCTGTCCTGAGGGTCCACTCTGCCTTAGGCAAGTGTCATACCTTCTCCATCTGCACTGCCTACCTCAATGTAATGGCCCCCAATTCTGTGCCCGTGGCCTCAAGTACCTGAGGACAGGATCCCAGAACCCTGCACACAGCATGGCTGCTGACTTCTTGCACCACAAGGATGCCCCTGTTGAATCCCCTCATGTTCAGCCTGAGGAATCAGGAGATGAAAGCTGACCTCACCAGGTGGTCTTGCAGGATGGGGCTAGGCTAGAGTCAGTAGGAATTCTCCCTCTACATGAGACACCTGTGGACTGAGGAAGAGGAGGGAGGATCATGGAGTTGTGAGTCATGATGCCAGCTGGGGAGAGAAGCTGCCTGAGAAAGTGCTGGAAAGGAGGGCTGGGTTTGTTCTTGTGTTTGAGAGGCAGGAAGGCTCCAGCTGGCTCCAGAAAGGTGCTCTTTCTCTCCCAGCAGCACTGATTTGTCCTCTCAGAGGTTCAGCTCCTCCCCCTGTACTTGTCCCACCTCCCCTGCTCCCACCACCTCCTCCTCTGCTCGCCCTCCTTGCCCTGAGAACTGCCCTTCAGCACTTGCTTCCTCCTGCATTCGTGCCTGACAGTCCACACCTGCATGGCATCCCCTGGAGACTTGACCTGAGAGCTTGCTTTTCCTTTCATCTTGATGGATGCGAGCACCCAGCAGAACCCCGTGCCCTTTCCTTCCAGGTGTCGTTTCAAATGCCCAGTTTCCCAATGAGACACTTGGAGGAAATAAGAGTGCTGTAAAACCAGCAGGTACTTCACTTCCAAAACGTCCTGCCACGCCCTGTTGCTGTGCGGTTCCCGCTGGCCAGCAACACCTTCCCCGTGGCCGAGGTGCCCGTGCCGGGGACAGCCTCTGCCCGCACTCCCGCACACCCAGTGCCGCTGCGGGCAGCTCCGCTGCGGCCGCTCTGTCCCGCGGCGCCGCCTTCCTGCTGGCTCCGTGCTGCCAGCGGCTGCTCGCGGGGCCGCTGCCGACCGTTCACGGGCCACTCGGCCGGCGACAGCGGCTGCAAGGGCGGCAGGAGCAGCCGGAGGGGCCCCGGGGCGGGGTCGGTGTGGTTTTGGGGTGCCTTGTCCCCGGGCAGCAGCACCTCCCGACCCGTTGCCGGGGTTCATGAGCTACGGCAGCGCCGGATGTCCCCGCGACGGCGGCTCGTCCCGCTTCGGTCTGCGGCGGGTGGTGCGGGAGGACCAGGGCTCGGCAGCGCCGCGCTCCCCGGCCCCGGCAGGGCTCAGCCCCGGGGCGGAGCTGGGAGGGGAAGAGGGGGAAGGGGAGAGGAGGCGGGGTGGGCGGAGCAGAGAGCCGGGGCTGGCGGGGGGCAGCGAGGCGCGGGCGGCGGAGCGGCGGGATGCGGCGGTGCCGGGGCGCAGGGCTGGCGGGGCTGGCCGCGGTGCTCCTGGGTGCGTGGGGCTGGCGGTGGTGGGGGCGGGGGACCGGGCCGGTGCTGAGCTTGGGGTGTTCCCCGCAGGTCCCTGGAGGCTGCCGTCCCCTCTGGCTTCTTCACGGACCTCGGCTCCCGAGCCATCCTCCCGTCCATCTCTCCCTCTGCTACCATTCCACATTCCCTCTGAAAACTCAACGCTCTATTCTTTGTCGAACACGCCCTATTTTCTACTCCCCCCCGTGCCTTTCCATATAATTCATGCAATCATTCCCTCCCACTTGCTACTTTCTTTCTTTCCTTTATCCCCCTTTTCTCTTCAGTGACTCCCCCCTCTTCCACCTATCATTCATACCTTCCTTTCTCCACCAAGTATTAATGGGCACTTACTGCACATTTGGATATCCTCTGAAAACCCGTCTCCTCCTCATCTCTGTATGGTCCTGGCTGCTTCTGCAGGATTTCCTCTGGGAAACGGCAGGCAGGACTGGGCAGAAAGCAGGTTTTGAAATTTTTTTCCCCTCTCTTTTTCTGCTTTCTGGCAGTGGCTGTGGGCAGAGCCCAGGTGCAGCAGGAGCCGTCGGCAGAGACCACCGAGGGCACCGGCATCAACATCACTTGCTCACACCCCAAAGTTCAAGCGAACAACGTTCAGTGGTACCGTCGGCTTTCAGACCAGGCACCGCAACACATTGTGACAGGAGTCACTGGAGCTAAACCAGTGCCGGACCCGCCGGGGCGGCTGTGGGTGGCGGCAGACCGCCGGTCCAGCGCCCTGTGGCTCGCCCGGCCCCGGCGCGGGGACGCGGCGGTGTATTACTGCGCCCTGAGAGACACGGGGAGAGGAGCCGGGGCTGCGGCCGGGCACGAACCACGAAGCAGGAAGGGCGGCGGGCGGGGCCGGGCGTGTGTGTCGGGGGCGGGGGGACAGCCCCGGCCGGGCCCGCCAGGGGGCGCTGCCGCTCCGCCCGCCGGGGCCGCCTCGCCCCGCCCGGCCCCGCCCGGCCCCGGGCCCCGCGCCCCTTCCCCCGCCCGACCGGCACCGGCACCGGCACCAGCATCGGGCCCGCCGAGGCTCCGCAGACCCCGCGCCACGCAGCCCTGCCAGGGACGTGCCCCCAACGCGGATCCAGAGACGCCCCCCGGGCAGAAACCTTCTCCCGCCCCTCACCCCATGCTCACCCCCGCACTCCCACCGAGGCGCAGACAGAAATCCCCCGGCACGGTGCCGGCAGCGGAGCAGGAATCGCGGCCGGAGCGGTGGCGGTGTCCGGCGGTGCCCGGGCAGGAGCGATTGCAGCCGCCGGCCCCGCTGGCTCCCGGAGAGGAGCAGCGCCTTGCTGCTGTGCAGGGGGAGGCGGGCAGCAGAGATCCTCCTGCCCACGGGCAGCCGGACAGCCCTCGCTCCTGCCGCAGGGACCAAGGGGGCATGGCAGCGCCTGGGCATCTCTTTCATCCCACTGACATTGCCAGGCCCTGGTCGAACAGAAAGACCCAGCTGAACCACTGCCAATACAAGGCCTTGCTTTGAAACCTCAACCAGAAATGCTTTCTTGGTAACTCTGTAAATCAGCTCTGAGACACAGTTACAAACTGATTCCTCCGGCTCCACAGTCCACTTCCCGATTGCTCCTGTGGGTGTTGGAGAGGCATCCTTTCGAGCCCGTAGTTCTACCTGGCCACCAATGTGAGAAAGAGATACTGATTCTCACAGACACCTACAAGTGTATCCCACAGTGGCTAGTGCTCAGGACAGAGAGCTTGTTGCACAGGATTCCCCTTTACCTCCGATTAAGAGCCTTTGGTGTTGAAGTCCAGGAGGCAGGAGAGAAGCTTGGGCTGGGCACTTGTTGAATGACACATCTGAGACTCAAGGTCCAAGCTCAGCAGTGAGCCACAAAGAGATTTGCTAAGTTGCCCTATGGGGCTGAAGGTCTGAGGTGAGTGAGAACTGGAAAGAGACCCCTGATCATGGGGTCCTGGGCCCCTCCAGTCCCCAATGTGGCCTGTGTGGCTGTAGGAGCTGGCTCAACTGTGAACGTCCGTGTTCACAGGCTTCCAAGGCAGGCAGGAAAGGTTCAGCCCTCTTCCCTGCTTCAGCTGGGGACTGGTGTGGCAGCTGTCGCTGTATTACAAGGGAACTGCTTTGCAGTCACTGGAGAGCAGAGGGCAGTCCACTGTCCTGCTGCCATGGTCTCGACAAACAACAGGATGCTGAAGGCGTTGTGGGAGCAGGGTTGTGAATGGGGGCTGCTATGCTGATAACCTGCTTCCTGCAGTCCCTGCCAAGCGTGTGAGCAAAGGTCCCTGGGTGAGAAGTGGCAGAGGAGCCCTGCTCCAGACATTAAAACCAAGTGGCCCTTTTGCTTGCCTGAGTATTGGATTTCTGGGGCCCAGGGTGGGACAAGCAGCTGGGGGTTGTGGGTAATGTGGGTAGGCGAAGGGACACAGAAGGACTGCCTGTACAACAGAGAGCTGTGTTGCAGAGTCTTCTTCCTGCCAGAGGGAGGGAGCGTGTCTGTCCCTGTGCGGCTGTTTTCTGCAGCAGATGCTCTTTACAGTTGTGTTTCTCTTCAGGTGCCTCCTCTATGGCCAGAGGTGAAGGGAAAGAGTGTGCAACACCTGGGCCCAGGCACTTCCTTGTGTGCCTGCTCCTTTCTCCATCCGGACACTCCCAGGGACAGGGTGGACATGGGTGGGTGCAGGGGTGCCTTCTCCATCTCCTGCAGGGCTGGGTGCAGGCCTGTGCAGCTGGCTAGGTGGTTGATGTCAGGAGAAGTTTGTGAGGGATGCCTGTCCCTTTGATGGACACGTCATACTGAAACCATGAGTCTGTAATCTCTCTGGAGGGTTTTGAATCAAAAAAAATTCACTCGATAACCAATGTGATTATTAAGCAGGTATCCTTTATTGCAGTGCTGGGAATCACACCGGGATATTTCCACGAGTGTGCGTCTCGACGAGGCACAAATTGTACGTGATTTATATTACAAAACAGTTACATATTCATTAGGTTTCTGATAAATTTAATACATATTAATTATTATTCCGGGAACTCATGAATATATGCTACTGTCCTGATACGCCTGCACAGTTTCTTTCTCGGGTGGTCGTCAGGGGTCGTCCTCGTCAAATCTTCCTCTTTCTCCTCTTCTTCAGTGTACACAGCTGGGTGACCTCTTCTTCATTATCTCCATTTTGCAAGCTCAGCAACCTTGTTATCCGTCCTGCCCAGATGGTCCCAGGCTTGTTGGCATATCAGGCCCCCTTTATCAGGATGCCTCAAACTTTTTGTCTTTTTTCTAGTTCGTACCCAAGGACTGTTCCCTAATTTACGGCTTCTCTTATCTGGTTTCTACATTCCAACTATTTTACTAATTGTTTTCTTTCATACTGGAGCATGAGACAGGTGAACCCTGAGTTTGTGGGGCCTGACGCAAGTGTTGCCAAACTATATATTCTGTTTTAAAATTGTTCTACGCTAATTAGTTTCCCTTATTCAGCTTTCCCAAGACGGGTCCATGGTAGAGTTTGGGGGAAAGACCCAAAGAGGCCTGCCTGGAGCAGCAGGGAGAGAGTTTTGCTCCACCCTCTGGGCTGTGGTTTGGAGGCCTCTTTGATCTGGCAGAGGCAGCAGAAGACGGGAAGTTGCAAGCATCAGGACCCTCGTGCTGGCAGGTCCTTGGGCACCCCACGAAGGGAGAGCGTGACATGGTCCTCATTTTCCTGGCAGCCCTGGTGGAACTGGCAGACTTTGGTGAGATGTGACTTTCAGGCTGGGGAGAATGAGGCAAGGGTTTGTGCAGCTGGTGGTGGAAGCGGGGAGACGTGAGTCCTGACTCCCCAGGGAAACTGGGAGTGTTTCTGTAGGGAGAGCAGGGGCTGCAGACGGGTACAGCAAATAATCTGGGACATGTCAGGAGGAATGGGCATAAGGGGAGGAACATGACCTCACTTTACATTGGCAGGTACTGAGCATTCCTGCATGTGCCGCTAATACATAGGCAGCCTGAAAGAAGGAAAGCTGCTAGGGAACGGAGCAATGAGGCATCTAGGAGCTTCTCTCCTAGATGTATTGCAGACAATGCTACCAGTCTCTGTAGGGGTGGTCGTAAACCTTGGGGGACAAACAGTGAAGGCTAACTCGGTGCAAGAGGAGCTGAAATGCCATACAAGGACAGGGCAAGGTCAGAGGACGTGTTGTGCCATATGGAGGAGCTGTTCTAGCAAGAAGATATGGTCAGAGGTGGGAGAGGAGCAGCTCACGTCTTCTACTGCTGAAGGAGAGACGAGCAGTTAACATAGCTCAGAGGCAGATATGGAGAGAATCAGTGGACTGAAAGACCAGCATGAAAAGCAGGGAGATGGGGGTGGGGGGGGGAGAAGTGACAAGAACCTGCAGAAAGAAGTGTGCAGGGACAAACAGCTCAGCATTTCAGAGGCTTCAGAGAAAAGTGAGATGGGAAGTGGGGACAGTTAGCAAGCTGATGAAGTGACAGATGGACACAGACACAGGCAAGCAAAGCTGAAAGCTCTTTCTGGCTTTACAGGTCATGCCCAAAAGGACTCTGTGCTCCAGTTCCCAGCAGAAATGACCATCCAGGTGGGACACAACGCGACTCTGCACTGCAACTTCTCCACCAGTGATCCCAATCCATACATGTTTTGGTACCAGCAGTGCCAGACTCAGTCCCCTCAGATGCTGCTGCGGGTGGACAAATGGAAACCTCAAGTGAATTCAGAGAGGTTCTCCTCTACACTGTCTGTGGAGACCTCCCAGGTGTTTCTGCATGTGCGGGATGCCGAGCTCCAGGACGGCACTGCCTATTTCTGTGCACTGAGCCCACAGCAGTGCCCACAGTATGCAGCACTGCACAGAAACGTGGGGCATGCTCTGAGGGGCGCTTCCCTCCCTGCCACTGCTTGCATATAGCTCTGAGCTCAGCCTGCCCAGCAGTGGCACCTGGAGGCTGTGGTGAGGCTGGGTCTCTGCCTCCCTGGCCTGTGCTGCTGTGTAGCACATGGCAGCGTGACTTTTACAGCTGTGTCTAGATCCAGGGTCTTTGATGATGAAAAGGATCCAAGAAACCTGACCTGGAGCAGACCCATTGCAGGTTACACCACGCACAAGCCAAACCAGGCATGTAAATGCCCTCTCCTTAAAACAGCTGGTACACTGGAGCGAGTACTCAGGGCAAGCAACCTATCAGTTTGTCTTCTTGTTCCCTTTCCCTGTGCCTCCACTGATGGCCACAGCTGGAGAAGGAAGCTTGTGTTAGGAGACACAACTGCTCTTATGGTTTTGCCACGTGGCCATAGTAGCCCAAGAAGGGAAGAGCTCTTCCTTGCCCAGCATCTGGATGTCAGCTAAACCCTCAGCAAGTGAAAAGACCCATCAGCCAGACACAGGACAAGATTCTCTGTTCAAGCCCTTCCTGCACTCGTCCACTGCTGGAGAAGGGTCCTGCTCTTTTTCATGTCTCTTCTCCTTCTCAGGGGAATCACCAGTGCTGGAGGGAGCCCCTATGTTCCTGAGTCCATGACAGTTTCTCTGTCCAACAGCTGGTAACCACATCTCTGTGATCTTGTTTTCTCCCAGAGGCAACAGGAATGGCTCTGGGGACGTATTCCCAGGCAATCCCAGCCCAGCACTGCATGTGGAAGCTCATCTGGAGGGTGCTGACTTTCCAGCTTGATCTCACCCTCTGAGTTGGAATCTGTTGCTCCTGAAGCATCATCCAGGTCACCTGAGAAGCCCCAGGGTACTTAGTTGTTGTCCTACTGCTGTTCCAGGATGGCCTGCCTCTCCCAAGTGATGTGGGTCTGCTCTGCCAGCCCTGGTGGAGGCTTTGCGTGCCCCTATTTATCTCAGGGGACTCTAGGCAGCATTGATGGAGTGTGGACAGCAGCCCTCAGGGGCCTGCACTCCACTGTGTCTCAGGTCCCTTGAACATTTCATGTCCTGCTTGTGGTTGATCTCCAGGGCTGCAGAGGGCTTCAACACACCACAGACACGATTCTCCCCCCAAACCAACATCATCCCTAAGGAGGATTGAAAAGCAGTGATGGCTGCCTGGGGACAGATCCAGGCTCAGGTAAAATGCTGTCAGCCTGTGTAGGAATGGCCCAACTCGTGAGGGGAAGGCTGGGTCAGTGCAAGGAGCGTTGAAATTCCTTTCTGCCTGTACAGGTGACGTGCCCAAGGACTCTGTGCTCCAATTCCCTCCAGAAAGGACCATCCAGGCAGGACACAACACAATGCTGCACTGCAATTTCTCCACCACCGATCCCAATCCCTACATCTACTGGTACCAGCAGCTCCCAAACCAGTCCCCTCAGGTGCTGCTGTGGTGAGCAAGTACAAAGCTTGCATGGATTCGGGGAGGTTCTCCTCTGTGCAGTCTGCAGAGGACTCCCAGGTGCTTCTGTGTGTGCAGGATGCAGAGCTCCATGACAGCACTTTCCCTCTGGATTCTGAGCCTACACCCGTGCCCTCAGTGTGCAGTACTGTGCAAAAAGGGGAGGGTGTACCCTGGGGAGCAATTCTTTCCCCACCTCTCCTTGCATGGAGGTCTAAGCTCATCCTGCCCAGAACCCACACACTGGTGCTGTGGTGAGGCTGGGTCTCTGCCTCCCCAGCCTGTGCAGCAGGGAGAAAAGCTGAGCATATTTCAATGAATCGCAGAATTGCTTATGCTGGGAGGCACCTTTTGAGACCATGCAGCCCCTGTTCAAGCCAGGTCACGTAGAGCAGGGTGCCCAGGACCATGTTTGGTCAGGTTTGTCAACTGGTGCCCACTGCTGCTTCTCCTGTCAGTTGGCACTACTGAGAAGACTCTCCTCTTCATTCCCTCCCATCACATATTTACACACATTGCCAAGATCCCCCACGAGCTTTCTCTTCCCCATGCTGAACACTGCCAGATCTCTCAGACTTTCTTCACCGGAATGACGCTTCAGTCCCTGCACCATTTTCCTGGGCTCACTCTGACATCTTTTTTGTACTTGGGAGCCCAGAACTGGCACTCCAGAGGTGGCCTGACAAGCGCGAAGTAGAGAGGAAGAGTCAGGTCCCTTGTCCTGCTGGCCACGCTCTTCCTACTGCAGCCCAGGATGCTGTTGGCCTTCCTTGCCCCCAGGCTGCATTGCCACGGCAGGCTCAGAAACAACACTGATCTGCTGAAACCGAGCAGGACACAGCAGTGAGTATTCAGGAGAAATACCCCAGCTGCTTGTCCAGCTCTAACTCTTCCCTCAGTGTCCACCAATGACAACTGCTGGAGAAGGGGGCTCTTGGTAGGAGACATGACTGCTCCTGTGGCCTTCCCTCCTAGCCAAAGAAATCCAAGGAAGAAAAACGTCCTCCTAGCTGGGCATCTGGGGATCAGTGAAAGCCTCACCTTGTGAGCAAGACCCATCCGTCAGGCACTGGACAAGATTCCCTGTTCAACTGCCTGAGCTGTCCCCCTGCTTCTCATGTTTCTCCTCCAGCTCTGGGGACTCACCAGTACTTGGCTGGGGGGAGTCCCTGTGTCCCTGAGTCCCTCTGGATTCTCTGCCCAACACAAAAATGCTAGTGGATGCATTTCTGGGATGTGCATTACTGGGATCTAGTTTGTCCCTCTTTGCACACCTGTCTTGTTGCGCTAATTCTGTTTTGGAAAGCAAAGAGCTGGCCCTGGAAGGGGGAAAGCTCTGGGGGAAGCTGACAAAAGCAGCCATGGTGGCAGGCCGGTATAGTCTAGTTCCTGCAGTGATGTCCCCTCAGTAGGCCATGTCAGTGGCTGTTGGCAGTGAGGCCTTCCGAGATGGCAAAGGAAGTTTAGGTTTTGTGGAAGAGATGGAATGGGGAGTATATCCAAAGGAGACATGGGTCAGAGGGAAAGAGAAGGAGGCAAAGAGAGTGAGTCACCTAGAGAAAAGTGTCTCTGTGAGGTACTGGAAGGTGGATGAGAAGCCCCATTCCCACCTGGATGAGGTAAGAAAGTGATGATTTGGATCCCACCTGGAGGTGGAATTCAGGTCTGTCCTCATGCTGGGCTGTACAGAAAGACCCACAAGAGAGGATTCCGGGTCTTGTAGGAAACGCAGTATATCTGGGGAGAAAACAATACAGATTTTGGAATATGGCAGTGCAAACTAACTTCTTCCAGAGTGGTATTTCAAGTGACCTGAGTGTGTTACTACACCCACCTTACATCTCGAACCGTTTGCTCATTCGTCCAATTTTTCCCTTTTCCTTCATGTTTGCAACCTCTCAGGCATCCTGAAAAGTGACTGCCATGGATTAGCATTGCTGCAGGTGTTGCAGGGAGACACTTGAAAGGTTGAACTCAAGATGGGGTTTCATCCCAGAGCCTACCTTCAAAAGATCCAGCTTTCTCTGGGAACAGGAGCCTTTCAGCATCTTGAGGAACTCACACACCTGAGGAACTTCAGCAGAGGTCACTGTAAAGGTGTGTGGAAGGTGAAAAGAGGTGGTTCACTAAGTCTGTTAGATGTAGTCCCTTTTCCATTCAAAGGAGCTGGGACCATGACTCCGGAAATAGCTGGGCACTGGTGGTCTGTGGGTGGTGAGCAATTGTGCTCTACATCACTTGTTTTCTCTAGTATTTACCATCATTATTGTTGTTGTTGTTATTTTCCTCCTTTTCTGGCCTATTAAACTGTCTTTATGTCAACCCATGAGTTTTACCTTTTTTTGCACTTCTTTTCCCCATCCCACTGGGTGGGGGAGTGAGCGAACAGCTGTGTGGTTGTTTTAGCTGCCTGGTGGGTTAAAACACAACAGCCATACATGTCTTATCCTTGCAAATGTGAACAACAGCTCTTTAATGTCCCTGCAAAGCCTGACCTTCCTTCCTGAGATCATACACTTTTGCCATGCCTTGCCTCCCCTCGCCTCACCTTTTCTTTCCTTCACCATGCCAGGGGTTGCCCTTACCTTAATACTAGAGGCAGACACTGCCTCCTTCTCCACTGCACTGGGGCTTTGGGGCTCATCAAGCTGCCAGAGAAAATCCTCTCTATCTCCCTTTCACCTGCTCCAATGCTGTGCAGCTGGCTCACTTGCAGCTGCTTGCTCACTGGTGAATGCCAACCGCTTGCTCTCTATTAGGCCTGAGAATGTTCTCTGGGGTTACAGTTCCCACCAACTGCTGTAGCAGGATGTGCTCTGTAAATAGCCCGTTATCAAATTTGTGGAGGACTCTTCTGCTCATTACTGGGCTTTTGGTAAAGGAGGGATGGACAATGTGGAAAAAATATATCTGGTGCCTGCAAATTAGTTCAAGCAGCTACAAGTGCTGCTGTTACCCAGGGAAGACATGAGGGCTGATACAGTCTATTCTTTGCATGCTGAAACGAGGGACATTTTCCAGAAACCAGGTTTGGTGGCCTATGAGAAACCTAAGGTCTCTACAACTGCTCTTCAAAAATACTTGGCACAAGAGAGCAGAGCAATCAGAAAAGGGGGAAAATAACTCCTGCCTTTCTAGAAGAAAACAAGAGAGAGATGGAAAAGCCCCTGGAGACTCCTGAGGACTCCAGCCCTGTTGTTCAGTAAGTGCCTGGTAATATGCATACATGGTATTGGAGGAATGCACAAGTTCCCCTAGTTAAACCAGGGCAGCACAAGCATATTTGTTCTTGGGAAAACCAGGAAAGTTTTGTATACAAAGGACATGGCATTAAGGGTCCAGCCTATTTGATTGAGTGCTTATGTGTCCTTCAGACTTGTGGCCCATCTAAGAAGGCCTGAAGACTGGAGTGTTTTTATGAAACCCATAGCTGCGCTAAATGTCTCATCTTCTGTCATGGGTCATACAACAATCACATTCACTAGGAACAACTAAAAGTGACTGTATGATGCCTAGAAGCATCACACACACCACTTAGGAAGAGGAAGATCGTAGAACCCAGTGGCACACCTTATAGAGTTTATTGTTGAATCTAAAATATTCATACAATCATGGAATCATAGGATGGTTTAGATTGGAATGGACCTCTCAAATGTCATCTAGTTCAATCCCCCTTGCCATGGCAAGTTTATATTCATAAAATCTTGAAAATTTGCTGTCTGTAGTGACCATTTCAAAAATATGTTGAGGTGCAATGGGGCTGAGCTTAAAGAGCACACGCTCAGCCTTGCAGCTGAGTTGCAAATTTTATTTACAGAATACCTTTATGAAAATAGCCAAAAGAGAGGCTGTTTGGAGTCTTCAGAAACATATTTCGAGTAGCTGTAGTAATGGGGAAATCTCCATCTTCCTAATTTACAAAACATGTCAGCATCTATAAGGCCTGAGTAGTGACCCTGGGCCAGGGACCCAGCCAGAGCTGGGACCCATGGTTGCATTGGGTCTAGGTGGGCTTGGTCCTGATGCTCATTGTCCTTGTGTTACCATAGGACTCAGCACTGCCTCCCACAGAACCTGGACTGGGGAGAGGTGCCCCCCATCCTCACCCCATGCAGGAATGACCCTGTCCTCCACCCTGGTCCTGTGGTGCTGGCAGTGTGTGGGGTCTGTGTGAGAGCAAACCCCCACACCACAGAGTCCCAGGGTCTGCAGATGAGGGAAGGCCTTGGCCTGAGTGTGGGGAGCAGTGGTGCTGCACGAAGCACCGGGGCCACTTCAGCCCCAGGGCTCTGGGAATGCTGAAGGGGCTTGGTGCCTGGGGGAAGGCACTCCAACCTGTGCCCTGTGGTTGGGCTGGTGCGTGCCCTGGGCCATTCAGGGACAGCTCATGATTCATGCTGAGTGAAGAATCAAATCCCGCTGTGACTGCCAGGTCTCTGCAGAGCTGGGGGTATCTCCTCTCGCACAGCACCTTTCTGGACCAGAGTTGCGTTGTGGCACTTGTGGGGCCATTGAGGTCCTGGGCCTCAGGAAAGCTGTGCTGGAGGAAGGCAAGGCAACAGAGAGCAGTGTTGCATGTCTGAGCAGCAGTCACTGTCCTGGGGCTGCCTTCACCCGAGAGGGTGCTGGGTTCAGAGGGACAGGGGACTCCAGTGCACGGCCTGCTGTTGCCGATATCAACACTAACTTGTGAACACCTCAGCCAAGAGGTTGGCAACAACTGGGCCATGCCAGATGCTGTGCTGAAGGGGGATAGGGCTGCATGGGGAAGCTGTCCCTGCTGCCCATGCCCAGGTGTGATGACAATGGCCCCAAGATCAGATGATGGAGAGATGGGACAGGTAGAGTGAGGACTGTGGGCCATCTGCATGGCTATTTTCCCATTCCCAATTCCAGCCATCCTTTAGCAACGTATTCTTCTGACTCTCCTTCTCCAGTACACTCCTCCCAAAGCAAGAGGAGCACTCTTCCCCATGACCTTGGGGGACCTCCCTGGGACAGCCCACATGCCCACAGTTCCTCTCTGGAGGACAGCAGTTGTCAGGATTCCTGTTCACATGACATGCTCCAGGGCCAAGGGGGTATTTCTGAGAGGAGACACAGCAAGGCAAGGACTGGTGGCCATTGGCTGTGGTGTAACTAGGGTTGTCTTCCTCAGCCTCACGAGGCAGAACCTGAAAGAAGACTTCCTGCAGTGTGTCCCACCCTCCAATGCCTGTATAGGAGTCATGATGGCTCCTCCTAATTGCCGCTCAAAGCAATGTCATTCTCTCTCGGCGGTCAGTATGCAGATGGAAAGACCACCGGAGGGAAACAGACAAGGTTGCATCAATTTATTACTGAGTCTAAAGAGGGAAATGAGGTCAATCCAAGTGGAGGTCCCCAGTGCGGGGACAAGCAGGAGCAGCAAAGAATCTGTTTCCCTTTTCCTGTTGACAGAGTTCCCCCAGGACCAACCTGTTGACCTGCCTGGCAAAGGGAGACAGGCAAGAAGATTACTCCATGCTGTGAGGTAAGCACAAGGCACCAAAGACAAGAGAGGAAAAGTGTGAGGGGAAGAGAGGAAAGGTAGGCATTGGCCGTAGTTTCAGAGAGCTCAGGCTGGCCCAGTCTTGCCCTTGCTGTGCAAGCCAGAGATGGTCAGCTGCCCTTAAAACAATGCCACAAAGCTTGATCCTCTGTCCAGCATCATGTTCAGAGTTCCTGGGGGTCCTTGTCCGAGGCCGTTGCCAGTATCTTTAGCAGGGGGGGCATCTGCAGCCACAGTAGCAGCTGGTGATACAGGAGAGGTCACAGCACCCAGAGGTGATGGGCACTCCATCACAGCTGAGGATGCTGCCAATGGCAGCGGAGGTGGACGAGCCCACAACGGTGTTCTGTGGGAAGGAGCTGAGGATGGGGCCGGGCAGGGTCACCACCACGGGGGAGGGCTCAATGACGACGGTGGAGTTCTGGCACTGCCTGACACAGGGCTCATTGCAGCTGTTGGCCAGCGGGGTCGGGCCACAGGGCTGGCAGGGCAGGCAGGGCTGGCACTGGTCGTAGCAGGACATGTCTTGGGGCAGAGGTGCACCTGGGAGAGAGAGTAGGGAGGAAGCAAAACATGGGGATGTGTGAGGAGCAGCCTGTCACCACACCATGAGGGAGCCAAAGAACATGCAGGGCCAGGAGGTGGAGGCTCGGCAGAGATGTATGAGAGCTTCTTGGCCTCGTTCTGCCAGGGCCCATAAAAGCCACAGAGCTCCTATGCAGCCACTGTTTAGCCCCTGATTCCAGAAGCCATCTCAGTACAGTCCCAGCTTTCCTCCATGCCTAACCTTCTCCCCACTTCCCTCTCTCGTGACAAGCAGCCCCAACATCTGGCACAGAACAAAGCTGGTGTCACCTGAGAAGCCCACTGAGATGAGACCTCCTTTTAGAGAAATCAGAGAAGGAGAAGGAGCTTCCGACTCACCTGGTTCCCAAGGAGAAGGAGGCAAGAGAAGTGGCTGAGGAAGTGAGGAGTTGGGTTGGCTTTTATCATGGACCTTTGCTGCCAGAGGCATCCCTTGTAGAGGTGATTATTTTCTGACAAGCTCATCTTGAATGCAGATCATCCCAGCAAATGCTGTGGGCTGTGTTCTGGCTTCCTGCACTGCTGTCTCTTCATGTCCTGCTTTATGTCAGGCACATTCCTCAGTGAAGGCATCTTCTGTGTGACAGGATGAGAGGCCCAAGCATTTCTGGTGCAGAACACGTCAGTGTGGGCAGAGGACTCATCTCACATGCTGGAAGAGTCCAGAAAAGATCACTCAAGATGAAGTAAACAGCTGGCTCAGACAACACACACGCACAGACACACACACAGGCACACACACAAATCTAGCCCTCTAGACATGTAGAGTCAATTGGGAAGACTCAAGACACCCAAAGAGAGGCTGTCTGCACTGCCCAGGGCCACTGCACAGGTCGTGGACTTGACAGAGTCTTCTTCTGCATGTCCTGTGTCCAAGGGTTCAGTGTGGCTGAGGGAAGACTGGTCTGCACTCGGTGAGAGCCGGAGATGCAGCTGATGAGAGTGAGGTTCCCAGCATGACACTTTCACTGACACAGAAGGCCTCTCCCTGCTCTCTGTCTGTCCTAGAGTACCCTGGACATGGATATGGCCTTTAGCCATGGCATGGAGGTGGTGTAAGGGCTGGTAGGAGAGTTTGTGTGTTCACTTCTGATCATCGCATGATGAAGCAAGCCGTGCAGAGGTGACCAGGTAGGCAGGCCATGATACGAGCTCATGCTAGCTGGGGAGTTCAGAGGCCACAAATGATGAAATGCAGGATCAGTGTCTCCAGAAGGATGGTTTGTCCCATTTACCATGCACATCTGCTTTGGGATGGGCTAAGTCCAGTGTGCGAGCTGATGTCTCCTCACTGACTGTGGGGAGAGTCTACAGAGTCTGTTAGAGCAGGTCCAGAGGAGGGCCACACAAATGATGGGAGGGATGGAACCCCTGCCCTATGAAGAAAGGCAGAGAGAGGTTCTCCTCAGATTTTAATGACACGGCTTCTCCGCAAGTCTACCACATCCCTAAGACTCCCAGCAGACTCTCTGAGAATGAAGCAGCACCCACAGTAGAAGAAGAAAGACCTAGGGAGTTCCTACTGCCATTTGGACATGCACAAGTTCACTGGATGATGCATCAAAGGGGGTTCTGAGAGCTGACTGGGCAGCCCCTGGAAGGAAGATGGAGCAAATACTCTCACACTCACTCACAATGTTTGTGTACACTCATGCTTGCATTACAATTGAAGAAACTCCTCCAAACTTACATGTTCCCATCTACCCTTAGTGATCTCCTTAAGGGAGATGTGGGGGTTTGAGACCAGCCCTAGATCTGGAAAGGAAGTGGAGTTTCACTGGGGTATTTACACAGCCGCAGAACAGGGTGTGTCTAGGACAAGCCAGACTCCCCACAGCCTGCAAACACTGAGGCTGGGACTCCAGAGGTGAGTGTGACTGGTCCCAGTAACAAAAGGCACTCAGACTCTTCAAAGCATTCCTTCAAATGCCGTCTATTAGCGCTAAGAACAGAAAGAAAGAGAGGACAGTATGGGTAACCTTACCTCCCTTCAGATGCTTAGAACCCTGAGCTGCTCTATGTCAGCTGCTCTGACAGAATGAGAGAATCACAGAAGAGTTGAGGTTGGAAGGCACCTCTGGAGGTCATCTGGTCCCACGCCCCTGCTCAAGCAGGGCCACCTAGAGCCAATTGTCCAGGACCGTGTCTGGGTCAGTTGTGAATATCTCTAAAGAAGGAGACTTGGCAACCTCCCTGGGCAACCCGTGCCAGTGCTCTGGCACTTGCACAATACAATATGTTGCCCCCTTGCCAGGGACAGGACACTGTGCAGATCCCATCCACAGAAGGGTTACCCTATTGTGGTCAGTTGTGCTTTGAGAGCATTTTCTCAATCGGAAACACCTCTAGTCACCATTTCTACTGTCAAACACTACAACCTTGCCAGCTGTTTAGTACAGGTGAACAACTACCAGCAGCTTTCACATCCCTGTTTCTTAGGGTGTAAATCAAGGTGTTCAGCAGGGGAGTCAGAGTGGTGTAAATAACAGCTGCATCTCTGCCTGTAGATGGTTTGAACCACCATAGAAAAAAGGACCTCTGGCAACAATACACTTAGACTGAACTGTAACACCCACATAGATCTTGTGCCCTTTTCCTGCCTTTGCAAGATCAATTTTCTTGGACAGGCTAACCAGGGGTCATGCCAAGAGCCACGAGCAGCTGTCCCTTCTGTCACAAGACATGCCATCCCTCCCTCTTCAACCAGGATAATTGCTGATGGTATCAATCTGAAGAAGGACCTTCTGCTTATTACGAGGTCTATTGTGGGAGGGATAGGAAGTCCAGCTGTGCTGCTGGAGATGATGGGTATTGATAGCATGACTAGGGAAGAAGGATTTCTGACATGGAAGTGAAATGCCTTTATAAAAGTTTGGCCTTCAGTTGTTTTGAGAGATGTTTCCTTAGGCATAAGTCCCTGGTGCAGGACAGTGGAAGGGGGTTTTCCGTTCTTCCACTTGTACACTCTTGTCAGGACATCTGGATTTTCATGCAAGCAATAGGATACGAGGCTGTAGTGGCTGCCAAGAGACATTTCCACCCATCAGAAGGGTTGAGATTTGCAGGTATAAAATCTCTTTGCTTCCCCCAGAATGGCAGCCAGTTCCTGAGCAGAAATTCTCAGGTGGGGGGAATCATGAAGCAGTGAAGAGATGTGCCTTCCCCTTCAGCTCTCTTGGGAAGTGCACCCAATACCCTCATCCTTGCTGATCTTCACATTCTCCTGCAAGCTCTGTGTCAGAGCAATTTGATCTCCCTCAGAAATACACCGTTTCTCTGTCCCCATTTCTGTGCTGACTGCCCTCACCTCCCACATGCTCAGCTCCAATTTCCAGCATCGACGCATTCAGCAGCATGGGCGACATTTCCCTGCTACTCCTGCCCATGCATGCTGGCCAGGTCCCCTAGATTGGATGGTGGAGTGGAGATGAAGGTGGTGTGGTGGCTATGGGCCATCCCAAAGGCTGTTCCCTGCTTTAACACTTGTGCCATTCTGCAAAGCAAATCATCTTCCTGAGCCCCACACCCCCTGCCACCGCAGTGCAGTTCCAACCATAGCGAGATGAACGCCCTTCCTCAAGAGCTCATGGGGATGCTGACCCCTCAGGGCATCCTGCCTTTCTGGGCCTTTCTGGGCAGAGACAAGGCATGGCAAGGCCTGATGGTCACTGGCAGCAGAGCATCCAGGGATGTCTTCGACAGCTCCGAGTGACAGTGTCCAAAAGAGGAGCCACTGCAGGCTGTCCCAACCTCCCATTCCTCTGTGAATGGAGAATGTGCCCTCACCCCCTTCATCCCCAGAGCAACACCCTTCTCCTTTGGCAGTGTGGGTAGTGTCCACAGAGGGAAGGACCACATGGAGGCCAGGCTTGAATGCAGCAGAACTTTAATGAGTCAAAACAGGGAAACAAAGTCACTCCAAGTAAAGCAGAGCAGTGCAGGGACCCCTGGAAGCAGCCAAGAGTCTGTGGTCCTTGGCCATGGAGAAGTTCCTGCCTGCTGTCTTTCCGCCTGCCCCATAGCTACAGAGGAGACAGATGGTGCCCACCAGGCTGCTCTTGGTGAGACCTTGCTGCCAAGGGGAACCAAAGCAAACAAGGAAGAGGGAGAGAAAAGCAAAGCCATCCAGCTATAGTGAAATCAACATCCAAAATCTCAATCCTCTGCCCAGCACCATCTTCTGAGTTCCTCAAGGTCTCTCAGTGGGGTGTTTCTAGCATCTTTCTCAGAGGAGGCACCTCCTGCCACCATAGCGGCTGGAAATGCCAGAGAGGTCACAGCACCCAGAGGTGATGGGTACTCCATCACAGCTGAGGATGCTGCCAACAGCAGCAGAGGTGGACGAGCCCACAACGGTGCTCTGTGGGAAGGAGCTGAGGATGGGGCCGGGCAGGGTCACCACCACGGGGGAGGGCTCAATGACAACGGTGGAGTTCTGGCACTGCCTGACACAGGGCTCGTTGCAGCTGTTGGCCAGCGGGGTCGGGCCACATGGCCGGCATGGCAGGCACTGGTTGTAGCAGGACATATCTCTAAGGGTGGAGGTGCACCTGGAAGAGAGGGCGGGGAAGAAGCAGAGCACAAGGGTGGGTGAGGAGCAGCCTGCTATTTTCTGTGTCAAAAAGGAGCCAAGGGCACTCCTGAGTGGGGAGCTGGAAACTGGACCCACACAGTCTTCATTTCCCTACAAAGAGCAGCCTGGTCCAGGGAGTCTCTCTCCTAATTCGGAAACCAAAAGTCCTCTCAGCCCTGTCCCAGCATCTCTCTAAGCATACCTCCTCCCCACTTCTCTTTCCTGTAGTAACATGCTTCAAGCCCCAGCACAGGACAGAGCCAGTATCAGCTGAGAGATCCATCAAGGAAATCTCTCACTTTGGAAGAGGAGGAGAAGGGGCTCCAGACTCACCTGGTTCTCAAGGAGAAGGAGACAGGAGAAGAGGATGAGAGAGCAGGGGCTTGGGCTGGCTTTTATACCTGCCCTGTGTTACCGCAGGACCAGAGGCACCCTTTGCAGAGGTAACAATTTTCTGACAAGCTCGTCTTGCATGCAAACCATCACAGCTAATGATACGGGCTGTGCTTTCTTTTCCAACACTGCTGCCTCTTCATTTCCAAGTTTGTGCCATGCCCATTCCCTGATGAAGGCTTCTTCTGAGCGCTGGGGTGAAAGGCCCTAAAATTTCTAGGGCAGGAATGCAGCAGTATGGGCAGAAGACTCAGCTCAAGTGCTGGATGGGTCCAGAGCAGGCAAGTGACACAAGCCTGAGTCCTTCTGTTGGGACTGTTTGCAGTGTCGTTCTTAGGATGAAGCCCCAGCAATCCTCAGCTGGACAACCATGGGATCCCGTGCATGAGGACGTGCCACATCCGTCTCTTTCCCTCCCTCCTCAGCTCACTCTGATGCTCACTTGCTGTTGCCTCCAGAAGTGTTTGGGTTGTGCTGCTAGGTTTTGACCCCATCCTGCCTAACACTCATCAGTCCCCAGGGGTCCTCAGCAGAGTCCATGGTTCGTTGCGTTCCTACATGTGTTCTTGTCTTGTGTGTCCTTGTACGCAGCCAGGTTTGTGTCGATGCATGTGGGAGCACAAATCTCTGCATGATTCTGTGCTGGTGTGAATAAGCATGGGGGGGGGGGGGGTGTCCTTGTGTGTCCCTCATCACAAGGGAATACGCTGCTCTTGGCAGGGACACTCTCCAGTGCTCTGTCCATCAGCGCCACAGAGCAGCAGATTCCCAGCCTCAGAAGGAGCCAGACTGCAGATTGAACGGCGATGGCACCAGCCTGCTAGAGATCTGTCCAGGGAAGAGGCCCTGAAATGCCGCCCCTGCCTCTTGAGACCACTTTTCCCAGCCTCTCCAAAGCTCACACTCCACTGCTGCTAATTCCAGGCCCCAACAAGGATGGTTTCACTCCAGCTTGAATCCTTAGTCTACATTCAGTGCTCTCTCTAGCAATAAAGAGTTCCAAAGGATGGGGTTTGCTTTATGCACAAGTAGAAAGGCTGACGAATGCTGCTGACCATGTGCTGGCCATCCCTGAGTGGATCTGCTTCCACTGCAGTCTTGGTGGTGCCTGGGGTGGGACACAGGTCCTCTCTCATATCCATGTCAATGTCAAATGGAACAGGCTGCCCGGAGAGATTGTGGACGCCCCATCCCTGGAAGTGTTCAAGGCCAGGTTGGATGGGGCTTTGGGCAACCTGGTCTCGTGGAGGGTGTCCCTGCCCATGGCAGGGGGTTGGAACTGGATGAGTTTTACAGTGCCTTCCATCCCAAACCATTCTATGAGTCTACAGTCTTTCTTGACATGGGGTTCATCACTATGACCCATTTCAGTATCCATCCTCACCTCCTGTTGGTGTGTCATCTCATCTGTCCTGAGGGTCCACTCTGCCTTAGGCAAGTGTCACACCTTCTCCATCTGCACTGCCTACCTCAATGTAATGGCCCCCAATTCTGTGCCCGTGGCCTCAAGTACCTGAGGACAGGATCCCAGAACCCTGCACACAGCATGGCTGCTGACTTCTTGCACCACAAGGATGCCCCTGTTGAATCCCCTCCTGTTCAGCCTGAGGAATCAGGAGATGAAAGCTGACCTCACCAGGTGGTCTTGCAGGATGGGGCTAGGCTAGAGTCAGTAGGAATTCTCCCTCTACATGAGACACCTGTGGACTGAGGAAGAGGAGGGAGGATCATGGAGTTGTGAGTCATGATGCCAGCTGGGGAGAGAAGCTGCCTGAGAAAGTGCTGGAAAGGAGGGCTGGGTTTGTTCTTGTGTTTGAGAGGCAGGAAGGCTCCAGCTGGCTCCAGAAAGGTGCTCTTTCTCTCCCAGCAGCACTGATTTGTCCTCTCAGAGGTTCAGCTCCTCCCCCTGTACTTGTCCCACCTCCCCTGCTCCCACCACCTCCTCCTCTGCTCGCCCTCCTTGCCCTGAGAACTGCCCTTCAGCACTTGCTTCCTCCTGCATTCGTGCCTGACAGTCCACACCTGCATGGCATCCCCTGGAGACTTGACCTGAGAGCTTGCTTTTCCTTTCATCTTGATGGATGCGAGCACCCAGCAGAACCCCGTGCCCTTTCCTTCCAGGTGTCGTTTCAAATGCCCAGTTTCCCAATGAGACACTTGGAGGAAATAAGAGTGCTGTAAAACCAGCAGGTACTTCACTTCCAAAACGTCCTGCCACGCCCTGTTGCTGTGCGGTTCCCGCTGGCCAGCAACACCTTCCCCGTGGCCGAGGTGCCCGTGCCGGGGACAGCCTCTGCCCGCACTCCCGCACACCCAGTGCCGCTGCGGGCAGCTCCGCTGCGGCCGCTCTGTCCCGCGGCGCCGCCTTCCTGCTGGCTCCGTGCTGCCAGCGGCTGCTCGCGGGGCCGCTGCCGACCGTTCACGGGCCACTCGGCCGGCGACAGCGGCTGCAAGGGCGGCAGGAGCAGCCGGAGGGGCCCCGGGGCGGGGTCGGTGTGGTTTTGGGGTGCCTTGTCCCCGGGCAGCAGCACCTCCCGACCCGTTGCCGGGGTTCATGAGCTACGGCAGCGCCGGATGTCCCCGCGACGGCGGCTCGTCCCGCTTCGGTCTGCGGCGGGTGGTGCGGGAGGACCAGGGCTCGGCAGCGCCGCGCTCCCCGGCCCCGGCAGGGCTCAGCCCCGGGGCGGAGCTGGGAGGGGAAGAGGGGGAAGGGGAGAGGAGGCGGGGTGGGCGGAGCAGAGAGCCGGGGCTGGCGGGGGGCAGCGAGGCGCGGGCGGCAGAGCGGCGGGATGCGGCGGTGCCGGGGCGCAGGGCTGGCGGGGCTGGCCGCGGTGCTCCTGGGTGCGTGGGGCTGGCGGTGGTGGCGGGGCGCTGGACCTGGGGCTGCTTGGGACCGGCGCTGGGCAAGAGGCTCGCCTCTGGCCCTCCTGCTTCTCTCTTTCTCCCTTGCTCTTCCTGTCTTCTCCTTCCTTTCTCCCCTCAATGACTCCCCCCTTCCAACTCTCATTCCTACACTCATCTCTCCACCAATTCTTAATGGGCACTTCCATTACTGCACATGTCGAGAGCCTCTGGAAACCCTGCACCTCATCATCTCTCTATGGTCCTGGCTGCTTCTGCAGGATTTGTTCTGAAAAACAGCAGGTAGGGCTGGGTAGAAACTGGTTTTTGATTTCCCCTTCCCTCCCTCTTTTTCTCCTTTCTGGCAGTGGCTATGGGCAGAGCCCAGGTGCAGCAGGAGCCGTCGGCAGAGACCACCGAGGGCACCGGCATCAACATCACTTGCTCACACCCCAACATACAGACAGGAGACCTCATCTACTGGTACCGTCAGCTCCCGGGCCGAGGCCCCGCATTCCTCACGTTCGGTCATAAAGGGACCAAAGAGGTGCCGGACCCGCCGGGGCGGCTGTGGGTGGCGGCAGACCGCCGGTCCAGCGCCCTGTGGCTCGCCCGGCCCCGGCGCGGGGACGCGGCGGTGTATTACTGCGCCCTGAGAGACACGGGGAGAGGAGCCGGGGCTGCGGCCGGGCACGAACCACGAAGCAGGAACGGTGGCGGGCGGGGCCGGGCGTGTGTGTCGGGGGCGGGGGGACAGCCCCGGCCGGGCCCGCCAGGGGGCGCTGCCGCTCCGCCCGCCGGGGCCGCCTCGCCCCGCCCGGCCCCGCCCGGCCCCGGGCCCCGCGCCCCTTCCCCCGCCCGACCGGCACCGGCACCGGCAGCACCACCTCCTCCTTGCAGTCGGTGCCTGCGCTCGGCACCTCTTCTCCTTGATGGCTGCTGCAGAGCTGTGCTCCTGGAGGCAGCAAACAGCCACGCTTGCTCAGCGCTACACATGCAGACTGACACGGTCCCTGCAAGGCAGGGAGGGCAGTAGGGTGTGTCCCACGAGGCTCTCTTGCTTCCCCAGAAAGGGCTCAGAGCGTTCTGGCTAACGTGACATCCTCTGGCCTGTCTGTAAAGGCCTGCTGCCAGCGTTGTCTCAGCAATGCATCTCAGAAGGCACAGATTCCCATCCTGCCCGTGTCAGGCTGGTTCTTCTCTTGCCTCTGTCCTCCCCTTGCCAAGGCTGCTCAGCTGGTTTTGCCTTTTTTGAAGGCAAAGTGACAGCTGTACGTTCTTCACGTGAGGACATGGCACAGGGATTTCATGGTGCCATGAGTAAACTGAATTCAAATGCTCCAGAGAGATGCTCGTTCGCCAGCGGACATCGGGCCACAGGGTCAGCATGGCAGTCACTGGTCATAGCAGGACATGTTTCAAGTCCAGAAGTGCTCCTAGGAGACAGAACAGAGGGGAAGCAGAGCACTCTCTGAATGAGACTTTCACCCCTCTACTCCCTCTCATGGCAAGCAGCACCATGACTCAGCATAGGATGGAGGAGTACACTTCTGCATGAGCAGAAAAAGGACGTGGGGAAAGGGCTTCAGACTCACCTGGTTCCCAAGGAGAAGGAGGCAAGAGAAGTGGATGAGAGATCAAGGAGCTGGGCTGGCTATTATGGTGGCCCTGACCTGCCCCACTGTGGTGGGTTGACCCTGGCTGGGGGCCAGGTGCCCACCAGAGCCTCTCTATCATTCCCCTCATTCACTAGACAGGGGAGAAAAGGTATAATGAAAAGCTTATGGGTCGAGATGAAGACAGGGAGAGATCACTTGCTAATTATCGTGATGAGCAAACCAGACTGAACTTAGAGAGGGAATTAATCTAATTTATAACTAAGCAAAACAGAGTAGAGGAATGAGAAATAAAATGAAATCTTAAAACACCTCCCCCCACCCCTCCCATCTTCCCGGGCTCAACTTCACTCCTGGCTTCAACCTCCGCCCCCCTCAGCGTGACAGGGGGACGGGGAATGGGGGTTACGGTCAGTTCATCACATGTTTCTTCTGCCACTTCTTCCTCCTCAGGGGGAGGACTCCTCTCATCGTTCCCCTGCTCCAGCATGGAGTCCCTCTCACGGGACGCAGTCCTTCACGAACTTCTCCAACTTGGGTCTCCCACAAGGTGCAGACCTTCAGGAGCAGATTGCTCCAGCGTGGATCCCCCACAGGGTCACAAGTCCTGCCAGCAAACCTCTGGCGTGGGCTCCTCTCTCCACTGGTCCACAGGTCCTGTCAGGAACTTGCTCCAGTGTGGGCTTCCCACGGGGTCACAGCCTCCTTCAGGTGCCTCCACATGTCCGGCGTGGGGTCCTCCATGGTCTGCAGGTGGAATCTCTACACCCCCTCATCCTTCCTCCATGGGCTGCAGGGGGACAGCCTGCTTCACCATGCTTTTCACCAGGGGCTGCAGGGGGATCTCTGCTCCGGCGCCTGGAGCACCTCCTGCCCCTCCTTCTGCACTGACCTTGGTGTCTGCAGAGTTTCTCACATCTTCTCACTCCTATCTCCGGCTGCAAACTCTCTCTCTCTAACTTGTTTTTTTTCCCTTCTTAAATATGTTATCACAGAGGCGCTGATTGGCTTGGCCTTGGCCAGTGGTGGGTCTGTCTTAGAGCTGGCTGGCATTGGCTCTATCAGACACAGGGGAAGCTTCTAGCAGCTTCTCACAGAAGCCACCCCTGTAGCCCCCCCCACTACCAAAACCTTGCCACACAAACCCAACACACCCAGGCCCAGAGGTAGCTTCGAAGGAAGTGGCAATTTTCTAAGGTGCTCATGATGAACGGAAAACATCCAAGGTAATAACTTGGGCTGGGTGGTTGTTTTCCTTGATGCTGCCTTTTCATTTCCTGGCTCTTGCCATACCCATTCCCTCATGGAGTGCTGGGATTGAGAGGCCCCAGGATTTCCGGGGCAGGAATGTGTCAGTGCCAGCAGACGACTCAGCTCAGGTGCCGGAGGGGTGCAGTGCAGGCAAGTGATGTTGTCCTGGGGTATGCTGGTGGGGTTGCCTGTGGCTACATTGACAGGAAGGGGCCCAGCTGCTCCCAGCCCTGCAATCCTTGGCTGCTCACCCAAGGGCTTCCTTGTGTAAGGCTGTCCCGTGTCTTTCTCTTTCTCTCCCTCCCAACTCACTCCAATGGTCACTTGGAGGGAGTAGGTGGGCTGCACTGCTAGATTTCATAGAGTCTAAATCTTTTACCCATGCAACTAAGCAGCCTTCCCCAAGATTTGGGTATCGAGGCCTGCAAAGTTTATGATGTCCCTCGTTTTTTCAATGCTGCTGAAAATCAAAGCTATGTGGGCCCTCTTCTACCACTGGGAAATTATGGGGTAGACAGCATGATGCTGGAAGAGAAAAATCAATTTTGGGTATGGCACATAGCCCTTCTTGATGCCTTTGACATCCGTTGTCAGATTCAGTTCTAGCTGAGCTTTGGCTTTCCTAACCTCATCCCTACATGCTTGGACAGTGCCTCTGGATTCCTCCCAGCTTACCTGTCTTGGCTTCCCTCTCCTGTTTTCTTCCTTCTTCTGTTCTGGTTTGGCCAGGAGCTCCTTGTTCATCCCTACAGGCCTCCTGGCATGCTTTCCTGACTTTCTGGTCTTTGGGAATGGACTGCTCTTGAGCTTGCAGGAGGTGTTCCTGGGATGCTCAGCAGCTTTCTTGGGCCCTTCTAGCCTCTAGGGCCTTACTCCACAGGACTTTCCCAAGCAGACCTTTAAAGACACCAAAGCCTGCTGCCCCAAAGGCCTGGATTGTGAGCTTGCTATTTACCCTCCTCCCTCCCCTCAGGATCCTGACCACCTCCACCATTTCATTGTCACTGCAGCCCAGGCTGCCTTTGATCTTCACATCCCCAACGAGCTCTTCCTTGTTGGTACATATGAGGTCCAGCAGAACACCTGTCCTTGTTGGATCTTCTCTCACTTGGGTGATGAAGTTGTCGTCCATGCACTCCAGAAAACTCCTGGCTTCCTTATGTCCTGCTGTGTTGTCCCTCTAGCAGATATTGTGGTGGCTGAAGTTCCCCATGAGGAGCAGGGCCTGTGAATGTGAGGCTGCTCCTGTCTGTCTGTAGAAGGCCTCATCCACTGGCTCTTCCTGGTCAGGTGGCCTGTAGCGGATACGCACTACAATGTCACTCTTACCTGTGCTCTCTTTAATGCTCACCAATATGCTCTCAGCTGCTGCATCACCTATCCCCAGGCAGAGCTCCATGCACTCCAACTGCTCTCTCACAGAAAGGGCAAGCCCCCTTCCTTGTCTTCCCAGCCTGTTCTTCTGAAGCAGCCTCTGTCCCTCCATTGCAACATGCCAGTCATGGGAGACATCCCACCCCGGTTCCGTGACCCCAGTGTGATTGTGTCCCTGCAGCTGCACACAGATCTCTAACTTCTTGTGTTTACTCCCCATACCGCATGCATTAGGGTACAGGCAATTGACAGAGGAGTCCAGCACGTTGACGTCCTAGAAAGGGTTTTGGGGACTTCTCCACAATGATGCCTTGTAGGCACTTCCTTGCTTACATGCAGCTGCTAGAGGTGAGCCCACTTAAGCCCTGTTTTCTTGATCTTGTTCAAAAAACAGGGCTTCAAGGCACACGTGGCTCCTCTTTAGCTGTGTGGGCAGTGAACCTACTTTGTAGTTGTAAGCCCTTCGGTGGGGCAGGAGCCTTCCCCTTGGTGTTAGAAGTCACCAGGTTCCATGCTGGGGTTGTCCCCTCAGAAACTGCTCTTAGGAGTGTAAGGCCCTGATAACAAGTGAATGTCCAAACACCCATCTTGACATGGACAGGGATGGGCTGATGATGACCAGGGAGTGTTGAACAAGAACGCAGCCTGCGGAGGCAGGATAACGTCTTGTGAGACCGCTCCTCTATTCCTGAAACACGTGAACAATGACCATCTGTGCCCTGTGCACCATGTGCCTGTGAAAGATCACCAGTCACTTGGTCAGCCATAAAAGGGGGGGGGGGGGGGGCATTGAGACCCCGAGGATCCCCCCCAACCCACTGACTCATTTCTAGAACATTTCTGAACATTCCTGAGCACATACTGCGCCTGCTCAGTGATGACAGACCCCCGCATATGCGGCGGGCACATCGGCTTATAAAAAGGGAAAACGTAAGTTTTTGGCGTGCGCCCACCACCTGAAGACTACAACTATGAGCAGAGAACATCGCTGGATCCAAGGGTGGTGATATCTTTTCTCTCCCTCTCTCTTTTCTTTCTCTCTTTTCCTCTCTATCACTCTCTTTGTCTCTAACTTAATTTTCGGCATGTTAGGGTAATATCGTCACATGTTTTGCTGAAACCTTACCTTTCATAGTTCTGCTAAATTTTCAGCATTGTTATGACCTTTACCAAGCCTCTATCTTTTGTAGTTCCACTGAGTTTTAAGTAAATTTATAGTTGGTTTGAACCTCTAAAGTAATTGTCATTACTTCTGCTTACTGCGCAGAGAATTAAAAAGTTAACTCACTCTCACCCCCTGAATGGGATTGGACAAGGAGTCTACAAGTGCTGGTCAGTTTTTCAGAACCACCTTTTAAAAACACAGGCACAGGCATTCCATTGTGTTGAAAGTGAAGCAAGCGGGGCAGAAGACCAGCCTGGCTGAACAGGGAACTCCTCGCAGAGCTCAAGAGGAAAAAGAACTTGCAAGATCTTTAGAAGGAAGGTCAGGCTTTGCGGGGAGAATACAGAGCTGTCGTTCGCTTATGCAGGGAGGAGATATGAAAGGCTGTGGTGGTTTAACTTGGCAGGCAGCTAAAACAACCGCACAGCTGTTCGCTCACTATCCCTGCCCACAGTGGGATGGGGGACAGAATTGAAAAGAAAAAAGTTAATACTCCTGGCTTTAGAAAAAGACAGTTTAAGAGGACAGAAAGGAAGGGAGGAAGAGGAGAAGTAGTAGTAGTAGTAGTAATAATAATAATAATAATAAAAAAAAAATAATAATTAAAAAAAGTATATAGAAAATAAGTGATGCACAGCACAATTTCTCACCACCCGTAGCCGATGCACAGCTAGTTCCTGGGCTGCTGCACCTCCTGGCCAACCCCCCAGTTATATACTGTGCATGATGTCATATGGCATGGACTATCCCGTTGGCCAGTTTGGGTCAGCTGTCCTGGCTGTGTCCCCTCCCAGCTTCTTGGATGCCCCCTGCCTTCTCCTTGGCAGGCCAGTATGAGAAGCTGAAAAGTCCTTGACTGCTTGGCAGCAACTAAGAACATCAGTGTGTTATTAACATTATTCTCTCTCTAAATCCAAAACACAGCACTCTACCAGCTGCTAGGAAGAAAATTAACTCTACCCCAGCTGAAACCAGGACAAAGGGCAAAGCTCAATTAGAGTTGAAACTGCTAGTGTGATGTCAGACAACAAGAAAGGCTTTTTGGAAGCATGTTAACAGCAAGAGGAGGCCTAAAGAAACCATTGGGCTGATACTTGTTGAAGATGGCCACCTGACTAATGGGAATGAAGAAAAAGCAGAGGTATTCAACGCTTTTTTTGCCCCAGCCTTTAACAGTACCGGTAGACCTTGAGCTGCCTGGTCCTCTGAGTCAGAGGACAACAGCTGCGGGAAAAGTGACTTTCCATTGGTGGATGCTGAAATTGGAAGGGACCAGTTGTATCAGCTGAATGTTCATAAGTCCATGGGGCCAGATGGGATTCATGCCAAAGTACTGAAGGAGCTGGCGGATGTTATGGTAGGACCCCTTTCAATCATCTACCAAAAGTCTTGGAGGTCTAGGGAGGTCCCTGCTGACCGGAAGCTTGCCAATGTTATCCCAATTTACAAGAAGAGCCTGAGGGAAGACCCAGGAAACTACAGACCTGGTAGCCTAACCTCAGTTCCTGGAGAAATAATGGAGAAGATTATACTAGTTGCAACTGAAAGGCATTTAAAGCGCAATGCAGTCATCAGGCAGAGTCAACATGGGTTCACAAAGGGAAAGTCCTGTGGAACTACTGTTCTTCTGTGATAAGGTCACCTGCCTAGTGGATGAAGGGAAGGCAGTGGATGTAGTTTTTCTGGATTTTAGTAAGGCTTTTGATACTGTCCCTCACAGCATGCTTCTGGACAAGTTGTCCAACTGTGAGATGAGCAGGTACACGATGTGCTGGGTGAAGAACCGGCAGAACGGCAGGGCTCAAAGGGTTGTAGCGAACAGGGCTAGGTCTGGCTGGTGACCAGTCACCAGCAGTGTGCCTCAGGGCTCAATTCTAGGGCCAGTTCTTTTCAATATTTTTATCAGTGATCTTCATGCAGGAGTTGAATGCACCATGAGCAATTCTGCTGATGATACCAAACTGGGAGGTGCTGTTGACTCTCTTGAGGGACAAGAGGCCTTGCAGGGGGATCTAGATATTTGGAGCACTGGGCAATCATCAAAGGCATGAAATTTAATAAGATCAAATGCAGGATTCTGCACCTGGTACGGAGCACTGCCAGACACAAGTATAAATTGGGAGAGCAGCCCTGCAGCAAGGGATCTGGGGATGCTGGTTAACAGCCAGCTCACTATGAGTCAGCAGCATGCCCTGGCAGCCAAGAGGGCAAACCACATCCCGGGGTGCATCAAACCCAGTATAACCATCTGGTCAAGATTGGTGATTATGCCACTGTACTTAGCATTGGTGCAGCCTCACCTAGAGTGCAGCGTGTAATTCTGGCTCCCACAACTTAAAAAAGATGTTAAGATACTTGAATCTCTCCTCTCCTCTCCTCTCCTCTCCTCTCCTTCCCTTCCCCATGCCAGAGGTTGCCCTTACCTTAACACTAGAGGCAGACACTACCTCCTTCTCCACTGCTTTGGGGCTCATCAAGCTGCCAGAGAAAATCCTCTCTATCTCCCTTTCACCTGCTCTGATGATGTGCAGCTGGCTCACTTGCAGCTGCTTGCCCACTGGTGAATGCCAACCGCTTGCTCTCTGTTGGCCTGAGAATATTCTCTGGGGTTACAGTTCCTGCCAACCGCTTTAGCAGGAAGCGCTCTGTAAATAGCCTGTTATCAAATCTGTGGAGGACTCAAGTTTTGCTCATTACTGGGCTTTTGGTAAAGGAGGGATGGACAATGTGGAAAAAGCATACCTAGTGCCTGCAAATTAGCATCAGCATCTATGAGGCCTGAGCTCTCATGGAGACCCTGAGCCAGGGGCCAAGCCAGAGCTGGGACCCATGGTTGCATTGGGTCTAGGTGGGCTTGGTCCTGATGCTCATTGTCCTTGTGTTACCATAGGACTCAGCACTGCCTCGCACAGAACCTGGACTGGGGGGAGGTGCCCCCCATCCTCACCCCATGCAGGAATGACCCTGTCCTCCACCCTGGTCCTGTGGTGCTGGCGGTGTGTGGGGTCTGTGTGAGAGCAAACCCCCACACCACAGGGTCCCAGGGTCTGCAGATGAGGGAAGGCCTTGGCCTGAGTGTGGGGAGCAGTGGTGCTGCACGAAGCACCGGGGCCACTTCAGCCCCAGGGCTCTGGGAATGCTGAAGGGGCTTGGTGCCTGGGGGAAGGCACTCCAACCTGTGCCCTGTGGTTGGGCTGGTGCGTGCCCTGGGCCATTCAGGGACAGCTCATGATTCATGCTGAGTGCAGAATCAAATCCCGCTGTGACTGCCAGGTCTCTGCAGAGCTGGGGGTATCTCCTCTCGCACAGCACCTTTCTGGACCAGAGTTGCGTTGTGGCACTTGTGGGGCCATTGAGGTCCTGGGCCTCAGGAAAGCTGTGCTGGAGGAAGGCAAGGCAACAGAGAGCAGTGTTGCATGTCTGAGCAGCAGTCACTGTCCTGGGGCTGCCTTCACCCGAGAGGGTGTTGGGTTCAGAGGGATTCCAGTGCATGGCCTGCTGTTGCCGATATCAACACTAACTTGTGAACACCTCAGCCAAGAGGTTGGCAACAACTGGGCCATGCCAGATGCTGTGCTGAAGGGGGATAGGGCTGCATGGGGAAGCTGTCCCTGCTGCCCATGCCCAGGTGTGATGACAATGGCCCCAAGATCAGATGATGGAGAGATGGGACAGATAGATGACTGTGGGCCATCTGCATGGCTATTTTCCCATTCCCAATTCCAGCCATCCTTTAGCAACGTATTCTTCTGACTCTCCTTCCCCAGTACGGTTCCTCCCAAAGCAAGAGGAGCACTCTTCCCCATGACCTTGTGGGACTGATGACCTCCCTGGGACAGCCCACATGCCCACAGGTCCTCTCTGGAGGACAGTAGTTGTCAGGATTCCTGTTCACATGATGTGCTCCAGGGCCAAGGGGGTATTTCTGAGAGGAGACGCAGCAAGGCAAGGACTGGTGGCCATTGGCTGTGGTGTAACTAGGGTTGTCTTCCTCAGCCTCACGAGGCAGAACCTGAAAGAAGACTTCCTGCAGTGTGTCCCACCTTCCAATGCCTGTACAGGAGTGATGATGCCTCCTCCTAATTGCCGCTCAAAGCAATGTCTTTCTCTCTCGGCGGTCAGTATGCAGATGGAAAGACCACCGGAGGGACACAGACAAGGTTGCATCAATTTATTACTGAGTCCAAAGAGGGAAATGAGGTCAATCCAAGTGGAGGCCCCCAGTGCGGGGACGAGCAGGAGCAGCAAAGAATCTGTTTCTCTTTTCCTGTGGCAGAGTTTCCACAGGTCATCTGTCGACCTGCCTGGCGAAGGGAGACAGGCGAGAAGATCGCTGCATGCTGTGGGGTAAGCACAAGACACGAAAGAAAAGAGGAAAAGTGTGAGGGGAAGAGAGGAAAGGTAGGCATTGGCCGTAGTTTCAGAGAGCTCAGGCTGGCCCAGTCTTGCCCTTGCTGTGCAAGCCAGAGATGGTCAGCTGCCCTTAAAATAATGCCACAAAGCTTGATCCTCTGTCCAGCATCATGTTCTGAGTTCCTGGAGGTCCTTGTCCGAGGCCGTTGCCAGTATCTTTAGCAGGGGGGGCATCTGCGGCCACAGTAGCAGCTGGTGATACAGGAGAGGTCACAGCACCCAGAGGTGATGGGCACTCCATCACAGCTGAGGATGCTGCCAACGGCAGCAGAGGTGGATGAGCCAACAATGGTGTTCTGTGGGAAGGAGCTGAGGATGGGGCCGGGCAGGGTCACCACCACGGGGGAGGGCTGGATGACGACAGTGGAGTTCTGGCACTGCCTGACACAGGGCTCATTGCAGCTGTTGGCCAGCGGGGTCGGGCCACAGGGCTGGCAGGGCAGGCAGGGCTGGCACTGGTCGTAGCAGGACATGTCTTGGGGCAGAGGTTCACCTGGGAGAGAGGGTAGGGAGGAAGCAAAACATGGGGATGTGTGAGGAGCAGCCTGTCACCACACCATGAGGGAGCCAAAGAACATGCAGGGCCAGGAGGTGGAGGCTCGGCAGAGATGTATGAGAGCTTCTTGGCCTCGTTCTGCCAGGGCCCATAAAAGCCACAGAGCTCCTATGCAGCCACTGTTTAGCCCCTGATTCCAGAAGCCACCTCAGTACAGCCCCAGCTTCCCTCCATGCCCAACCTTCTCCCCACTTCCCTCTCTCGTGACAAGCAGCCCCAACATCTGACACAGAACAAAGCTGGTGTCACCTGAGAAGCCCACTGAGATGAGACTTCCTTTTAGAGAAATCAGAGAAGGAGAAGGAGCTTCCGACTCACCTGGTTCCCAAGGAGAAGGAGGCAAGAGAAGTGGCTGAGGAAGTGAGGAGTTGGGTTGGCTTTTATCATGGACCTTTGCTGCCAGAGGCATCCCTTGTAGAGGTGATTATTTTCTGACAAGCTCATCTTGAATGCAAAACATCCCAGCTAATGCTGTGGGCTGTGTTCTGGCTTCCTGCACTGCTGTCTTTTCATGTCCTGCTTTATGCCAGGCACATTCCTCAGTGAAGGCATCTTCTGTGTGACAGGATGAGAGGCCCAAGCATTTCTGGTGCAGAACACGTCAGTGTGGGCAGAGGACTCATCTCACATGCTGGAAGAGTCCAGAAAAGATCACTCAAGATGAAGTAAACAGCTGGCTCAGACAACACACATGCAGAGACACACACACAAATCTAGCCCTCTAGACATGTAGAGTCAATTGGGAAGACTCAAGACACCCAAAGAGAGGCTGTCTGCACTGCCCAGGGCCACTGCACAGGTCGTGGACTTGACAGAGTCTTCTTCTGCATGTCCTGTGTCCAAGGGTTCAGTGTGGCTGAGGGAAGACTGGTCTGCACTCGGTGAGAGCCGGAGATGCAGCTGATGAGAGTGAGGTTCCCAGCATGACACTTTCACTGACACAGAAGGCCTCTCCCTGCTCTCTGTCTGTCCTAGAGTACCCTGGACATGGATATGGCCTTTAGCCATGGCATGGAGGTGGTGTAAGGGCTGGTAGGAGAGTTTGTGTGTTCACTTCTGATCATCGCATGATGAAGCAAGCCGTGCAGAGGTGACCAGGTAGGCAGGCCATGATACGAGCTCATGCTAGCTAGGGAGTTCAGAGGCCGCAAATGATGAAATGCAGGATCAGTGTCTCCAGAAGGATGGTTTGTCCCATTTACCGTGCACGTCTGCTTTGGGATGGGCTAAGTCCAGTGTGGCAGCTGATGTCTCCTCACTGACTGTGGGGAGAGTCTACAGAGTCTGTTAGAGCAGGTCCAGAGGAGGGCCACAAAAACAATCAGAGGGATGGAACCCCTGCCCTATGAAGAAATACAGAGAGAGGTTCTCCTCAGATTTTAATGACACGGCTTCTCCGCAGGTCTACCACATCCCTGAGCCTCCCAGCAGACTCTCTGAGAATGAAGCAGCACCCACAGGAGAAGAAGAAAGACCTAGGGAGTTCCTACTGCCATTTGGACATGCACAAGTTCACTGGATGATGCATCAAAGGGGGTTCTGAGAGCTGACTGGGCAGCCCCTGGAAGGAAGATGGAGCAAATACTCTCACACTCACTCACAATGTTTGTGTACACTCATGCTTGCATTACAATTGAAGAAACTCCTCCAAACTTACATGTTCCCATCTACCCTTAGTGATCTCCTTAAGGGAGATGTGGGGGTATGAGACCAGCCCCAGATCTGGAAAGGAAGTGGAGCCTCACTGGGGGATTTACACAGCAGCAGAACATTGTGTGTCTAGGACAAGCCAGACTCCCCACAGCCTGCAAACACTGAGGCTGGGACTCCAGAGGTGAGTGTGACTGGTCCCAGTAACAAAAGGCACTCAGACTCTTCAAAGCATTCCTTCAAATGCCGTCTATTAGCGCTAAGAACAGAAAGAAAGAGAGGACAGTATAGGTAACCTTACCTCCCTTCAGATGCTTAGAACCCTGAGCTGCTCTATGTCAGCTGCTCTGACAGAATGAGAGAATCACAGAAGAGTTGAGGTTGGAAGGCACCTCTGGAGGTCATCTGGTCCCACGCCCCTGCTCAAGCAGGGCCACCTAGAGCCAGTTGCCCAGGACCGTATCTGGGTCAGTTGTGAATATCTCTAAAGAAGGAGACTTGGCAACCTCCCTGGGCAACCCGTGCCAGTGCTCTGGCACTCGCACAGTGCAATGTGTTGCCCCCTTGCCAGGGACAGGACACTGTGCAGATCCCATCCACAGAAGGGTTACCCCATTGTGGTCAGTTGTGCTTTGAGAGCATTTTCTCAATCGGAAACACCTCTAGTCACCATTTCTACTGTCAAACACTACAACCTTGCCAGCTGTTTAGTACAGGTGAACAACTACCAGCAGCTTTCACATCCCTGTTTCTTAGGGTGTAAATCAAGGTGTTCAGCAGGGGAGTCAGAGTGGTGTAAATAACAGTTGCAGCTCTGCCAGTAGATGGTGTAAATCATCATTAATAAAAGGACCTCTGGCAACAATACCCTTTGATTGAATTGTAAAAACCACTTAGATCCTGTGCCCTTTTCTGCCTTTCCAAGATCAATTTTCTTGGACAGGCTAACCAGGGGTCATGCCAAGAGCCACGAGCAGCTGTCCCTTCTGTCACAAGACATGCCATCCCTCCCTCTTCCACCAGAATAATTGCTGATGGTATCAATCTGAAGAAGGACCTTCTGCTTATTACGAGGTCTACTGTGGGAGGGATAGGAAGTCCAGCTGTGCTGCTGTAGATGATGGGTATTGATAGCATGACTAGGGAAGAAGGATTTCCGACAGGGAAGTGAAATGGCTTTATAAAAGTTTGGCCTTCAGTTGTTTTGAGAGATGTTTCATTAGGCATAAGTCCCTGGTGCAGGACGGTGGAAGGGGGTTTTCCGTTCTTCCACTTGTACACTCTTGTCAGGACATCTGGATTTTCATGCAAGCAATAGGATACGAGGCTGTAGTGGCTGCCAAGAGACATTTCCACCCATCAGAAGGGATGAGATTTGCAGGTACAAAATCTCTTTGCTCCCCCCAAAATGGCAGCCAACTCCTGAGCACAAATTCTCAGTGGGGGGACCCGTGAAGCAGTCAAGAGATGTGCCTTCCCCTTCAGCTCTCTTGGGACATGCACCCAGTACCCTCATCCTTGCTGATCTTCACATGCTCCTGCAAGCTCTGTGTCAGAGCAATTTGATCTCCCTCAGAAATACACCGTTTCTCTGTCCCCATTTCTGTGCTGACTGCCCTCACCTCCCACATGCTCAGCTCCAGGTTCCAGCATCGACGCATTCAGCAGCATGGGCGACATTTCCCTGCTACTCCTGCCCATGCGTGCTGGCCGTGACCCCTAGACTGCATGGTGGAGTGGAGATGAAGGTGGAGTAGTGGCTATGGGCCGTCCCAAAGGCTGTTCCCTGCTTTAACACTTGTGCCATTCTGCAAAGCAAACTATCTTCCAGAACCCCACACCCCCTGCCACCGCAGTGCAGTTCCAACCATAGCGAGATGAACGCCCTTCCTCAGGAGCTCATGGGGATGCTGACCCCTCAGGGCATCCTGCCTTTCTCGGATTTTGTGGGCAGAGACAAGGCATGGCAAGGCCTGATGGTCACTGGCAGCAGAGCATCCAGGGATGTCTTCCTCAGTTCCAAGTGACAGTGCCCAAAAGAGGAGCCACTGCCGGCTGTCCCAACATCCCATTCCTCTGTGAATGGAGAATGTGCCCTCACTCCCTTCATCCCCAGAGCAACACCCTTCTCCTTTGGCAGTGTGGGTAGTGTCCACAGAGGGAAGGACTACGTGGAAGGCCAGGCTTGAATGCAGCAGAACTTTAATGAGTCAAAACAGGGAAACAAAGTCACTCCAAGTAAAGCAGAGCAGTGCAGGGACCCCTGGAAGCAGCCAAGAGTCTGTGGTCCTTGGCCATGGAGAAGTTCCTGCCTGCTGTCTTTCCGCCTGCCCCATAGCTACAGAGGAGACAGACGGTGCCCACCAGGCTGCTCTTGGTGAGACCTTGCTGCCAAGGGGAACCAAAGCAAACAAGGAAGAGGGAGAGAAAAGCAAAGCCATCCAGCTATAGTGAAATCAACATCCAAAGACTCGATCCTCTGCCCAGCACCATCTTCTGAGTTCCTCAAGGTCTCTCAGTGGGGTGTTTCTAGCATCTTTCTCAGAGGAGGCACCTCCTGCCACCATAGCGGCTGGAAATGCCAGAGAGGTCACAGCACCCAGAGGTGATGGGCACTCCATCACAGCTGAGGATGCTGCCAACAGCAGCAGAGGTGGACGAGCCCACAAGGGTGTTCTGTGGGAAGGAGCTGAGGATGGGGCCGGGCAGGGTCACCACCACGGGGGAGGGCTCAATGACGACGGTGGAGTTCTGGCACTGCCTGACACAGGCCTCGTTGCAGCTGTTGGCCAGCGGGGTCGGGCCACATGGCCGGCATGGCAGGCACTGGTTGTAGCAGGACATGTCTCTAAGGGTGGAGGTGCACCTGGAAGAGAGGGCAGGGAGGAAGCAGAGCACAAGGGTGGGTGAGGAGCAGCCTGCTATTTTCTGTGTCACAAAGGCGCCAAGGGCACTCCTGAGTGGGGAGCTGGAAACTGGACCCACACAGTCTTCATTTCCCTACAAAGAGCAGCCTGGTCCAGGGAGTCTCTCTCCTAATTCGGAAACCAAAAGTCCTCTCAGCCCTGTCCCAGCATCTCTCTAAGCATACCTCCTCCCCACTTCTCTTTCCCGTAGTAACATGCTTCAAGCCCCAGCACAGGACAGAGCCAGTATCAGCTGAGAGGTCCATCAAGGAAATCTCTCACTTTGGAAGAGGAGGAGAAGGGGCTCCAGACTCACCTGGTTCTCAAGGAGAAGGAGACAGGAGAAGAGGATGAGAGAGCAGGGGCTTGGGCTGGCTTTTATACCTGCCCTGTGTTGCTGCAGGACCAGAGGCACCCTTTGCAGAGGTAACAATTTTCTGACAAGCTCGTCTTGCATGCAAACCATCACAGCTAATGATACGGGCTGTGCTTTCTTTTCCAACACTGATGCCTCTTCATTTCCAGGTTTGTGCCATGCCCATTCCCTGATGAAGGCTTCTTCTGAGCGCTGGGGTGAAAGGCCCTAAAATTTCTAGGGCAGGAATGCAGCAGTATGGGCAGAAGACTCAGCTCAAGTGCTGGATGGGTCCAGAGCAGGCAAGTGACACAAGCCTGAGTCCCTCTGTTGGGACTGTTTGCAGTGTCGTTCTTAGGATGAAGCCCCAGCAATCCTCAGCTGGACAACCATGGGATCCCGTGCATGAGGACGTGCCACATCCATCTCTTTCCCTCCCTCCTCAGCTCACTCTGATGCTCACTTGCTGTTGCCTCCAGAAGTGTCTTGGTTGTGCTGCTAGTTTTTGACCCCATCCTGCCTAACACTCATCAGTCCCCAGGGGTCCTCAGCAGAGTCCATGGTTCGTTGCGTTCCTACATGTGTTCTTGTCTTGTGTGTCCTTGTATGCAGCCAGGTTTGTGTCGATGCATGTGGGAGCACAAATCTCTGCATGATTCCGTGCTGGTGTGAATAAGCATGGGGGGGGGGTGTCCTTGTGTGTCCCTCATCACAAGGGAATACGCTGCTCTTGGCAGGGACACTCTCCAGTGCTCTGTCCATCAGCGCCACAGAGCAGCAGATTCCCAGCCTCAGAAGGAGCCAGACTGCAGATTGAACGGCGATGGCACCAGCCTGCTAGAGATCTGTCCAGGGAAGAGGCCCTGAAATGCCGCCCCTGCCTCTTGAGACCACTTTTCCCAGCCTCTCCAAAGCTCACACTCCACTGCTGCTGATTCCAGGCCCCAACAAGGATGGTTTCACTCCAGCTTGAATCCTTAGTCTACATTCAGTGCTCTCCCTAGCAATAAAGAGTTCCAAAGGATGGGGTTTGCTTTATGCGCAAGTAGAAAGGCTGACGAATGCTGCTGACCATGTGCTGGCCATCCCTGAGTGGATCTGCTTCCACTGCAGTCTTGGTGGTGCCTGGGGTGGGACACAGGTCCTCTCTCATGTCCATGTCAATGTCAAATGGAACAGGCTGCCCGGAGAGATTGTGGACGCCCCATCCCCGGAAGTGTTCAAGGCCAGGTTGGATGGGACTTTGGGCAACCTGGTCTCGTGGAGGGTGTCCCTGCCCATGGCAGGGGGTTGGAACTGGATGAGTTTTACAGTGCCTTCCATCCCAAACCATTCTATGAGTCTACAGTCTTCCTTGACATGGGGTTCATCACTATGACCCATTTCAGTATCCATCCTCACCTCCTGTTGGTGTGTCATCTCATCTGTCCTGAGGGTCCACTCTGCCTTAGGCAAGTGTCACACCTTCTCCATCTGCACTGCCTACCTCAATGTAATGGCCCCCAATTCTGTGCCCGTGGCCTCAAGTACCTGAGGACAGGATCCCAGAACCCTGCACACAGCATGGCTGCTGACTTCTTGCACCACAAGGATGCCCCTGTTGAATCCCCTCCTGTTCAGCCTGAGGAATCAGGAGATGAAAGCTGACCTCACCAGGTGGTCTTGCAGGATGGGGCTGGGCTAGAGTCAGTAGGAATTCTCCCTCTACATGAGACACCTGTGGACTGAGGAAGAGGAGGGAGGATCATGGAGTTGTGAGTCATGATGCCAGCTGGGGAGAGAAGCTGCCTGAGAAAGTGCTGGAAAGGAGGGCTGGGTTTGTTCTTGTGTTTGAGAGGCAGGAAGGCTCCAGCTGGCTCCAGAAAGGTGCTCTTTCTCTCCCAGCAGCATTGATTTGTCCTCTCAGAGGTTCAGCTCCTCCCCCTGTACTTGTCCCACCTCCCCTGCTCGCCCTCCTTGACCTGAGAACTGCCCTTCAGCACTTGCTTCCTCCTGCATTCGTGCCTGACAGTCCACACCTGCATGGCATCCCCTGGAGACTTGACCTGAGAGCTTGCTTTTCCTTTCATCTTGATGGATGCGAGCACCCAGCAGAACCCCGTGCCCTTTCCTTCCAGGTGTCGTTTCAAATGCCCAGTTTCCCAATGAGACACTTGGAGGAAATAAGAGTGCTGTAAAACCAGCAGGTACTTCACTTCCAAAACGTCCTGCCACGCCCTGTTGCTGTGCGGTTCCCGCTGGCCAGCAACACCTTCCCCGTGGCCGAGGTGCCCGTGCCGGGGACAGCCTCTGCCCGCACTCCCGCACACCCAGTGTCGCTGCGGGCAGCTCCGCTGCGGCCGCTCTGTCCCGCGGCGCCGCCTTCCTGCTGGCTCCGTGCTGCCAGCCGCTGCTCGCGGGGCCGCTGCCGACCTTTCACGGGCCACTCGGCCGGCGACAGCGGCTGCAAGGGCGGCAGGAGCAGCCGGAGGGGCCCCGGGGCGGGGTCGGTGTGGTTTTGGGGTGCCTTGTCCCCGGGCAGCAGCACCTCCCGACCCGTTGCCGGGGTTCATGAGCTACGGCAGCGCCGGATGTCCCCGCGACGGCGGCTCGTCCCGCTTCGGTCTGCGGCGGGTGGTGCGGGAGGACCAGAGCTCGGCAGCGCCGCGTTCCCCGGCCCCGGCAGGGCTCAGCCCCGGGGCGGAGCTGGGAGGGGAAGAAGGGGAAGGGGAGAGGAGGCGGGGTGGGCGGAGCAGAGAGCCGGGGCTGGCGGGGGGCAGTGAGGCGCGGGCGGCGGAGCGGCGGGATGCGGCGGTGCCGGGGCGCAGGGCTGGCGGGGCTGGCCGCGGTGCTCCTGGGTGCGTGGGGCTGGCGGTGGTGGCGGGGCGCTGGACCTGGGGCTGCTTGGGACCGGCGCTGGGCAAGAGGCTCGCCTCTGGCCCTCCTGCTTCTCTCTTTCTCCCTTGCTCTTCCCTTCTTCTCCTTCCTTTCTCCCCTCAATGGCTCCCCCCTTCCAACTCTCATTCCTACACTCATCTCTCCACCAATTCTTAATGGGCACTTCCATTACTGCACACGTCGACAGCCTCTGGAAACCCTGCACCTCATCATCTCTGTATGGTCCTGGCTGCTTCTGCAGGATTTGTTCTGGGAAATAGCAGGCAGGGCTGCGTAGAAAGCAGATTTTCAGGTGTTTTTCTTTTTTTTTTTCTCCTTTCTGGCAGTGGCTATGGGCAGAGCCCAGGTGCAGCAGGAGCCGTCGGCAGAGACCACCGAGGGCACCGGCATCAACATCACTTGCTCACACCCCAACATACAGACCAGCGACTTCATCTATTGGTACCGTCAGCTCCCGGGCCGAGGCCCCGCATTCCTCACGTTCGGTCATAAAGGGACCAAAGAGGTGCCGGACCCGCCGGGGCGGCTGTGGGTGGCGGCAGACCGCCGGTCCAGCGCCCTGTGGCTCGCCCGGCCCCGGCGCGGGGACGCGGCGGTGTATTACTGCGCCCTGAGAGACACGGGGAGAGGAGCCGGGGCTGCGGCCGGGCACGAACCACGAAGCAGGAAGGGCGGCGGGCGGGGCCGGGCGTGTGTGTCGGGGGCGGGGGGACAGCCCCGGCCGGGCCCGCCAGGGGGCGCTGCCGCTCCGCCCGCCGGGGCCGCCCGGCCCCGCGCCCCTTCCCCCGCCCGACCGGCACCGGCACCGGCAGCACCACCTCCTCCTTGCAGTCGGTGCCTGCGCTCGGCACCTCTTCTCCTTGATGGCTGCTGCGGAGCTGTGCTCCTGGAGGCAGCAAACAGCCACGCTTACTCAGCGCTACACATGCAGACTGACACGGTCCCTGCAAGGCAGGGAGGGCAGTAGGGTGTGTCCCACGAGGCTCTCTTGCTTCCCCAGAAAGGGCTCAGAGCGTTCTGGCTAACGTGACATCCTCTGGCCTGTCTGTAAAGGCCTGCTGCCAGCGTTGTCTCAGAAATGCATCTCAGAGGGCACAGATTCCCATCCTGCCCATCTCAGGCTGGTTCTTCTCTTGCCTCTGTCCTCCCCTTGCCAAGGCTGCTCAGCTGGTTTTGCCTTTTTTGAAGGCAAAGTGACAGCTGTACGTTCTTCACGTGAGGACATGGCACAGGGATTTCATGGTGCCATGAGTAAACTGAATTCAAATGCTCCAGAGAGATGCTCGTTCGCCAGCGGACATCGGGCCACAGGGTCAGCATGGCAGTCACTGGTCATAGCAGGACATGTTTCAAGTCCAGAAGTGCTCCTAGGAGACAGAACAGAGGGGAAGCAGAGCACTCTCTGAATGAGACTTTCACCCCTCTACTCCCTCTCATGGTAAGCAGCACCATGACTCAGCATAGGATGGAGGAGTACACTTCTGCATGAGCAGAAAAAGGACGTGGGGAAAGGGCTTCAGACTCACCTGGTTCCCAAGGAGAAGGAGGCAAGAGAAGTGGATGAGAGATCAAGGAGCTGGGCTGGCTATTATGGTGGCCCTGACCTGCCCCACTGTGGTGGGTTGACCCTGGCTGGGGGCCAGGTGCCCACCAGAGCCTCTCTATCATTCCCCTCATTCACTAGACAGGGGAGAAAAGGTATAATGAAAAGCTTATGGGTCGAGATGAAGACAGGGAGAGATCACTTGCTAATTATCGTGATGAGCAAACCAGACTGAACTTAGAGAGGGAATTAATCTAATTTATAACTAAGCAAAACAGAGTAGAGGAATGAGAAATAAAATGAAATCTTAAAACACCTCCCCCCACCTCTCCCATCTTCCCGGGCTCAACTTCACTCCTGGCTTCAACCTCCGCCCCCCTCAGCGTGACAGGGGGACGGGGAATGGGGGTTACGGTCAGTTCATCACACGTTTCTTCTGCCACTTCTTCCTCCTCAGGGGGAGGACTCCTCTCATCGTTCCCCTGCTCCAGCATGGAGTCCCTCTCACGGGACGCAGTCCTTCACGAACTTCTCCAACTTGGGTCTCCCACAAGGTGCAGACCTTCAGGAGCAGATTGCTCCAGCGTGGATCCCCCACAGGGTCACAAGTCCTGCCAGCAAACCTCTGGCGTGGGCTCCTCTCTCCACTGGTCCACAGGTCCTGCCAGGAACTTGCTCCAGTGTGGGCTTCCCACGGGGTCACAGCCTCCTTCAGGTGCTTCCACCTGCTCCGGCGTGGGGTCCTCCATGGTCTGCAGGTGGAATCTCTACACCCCCTCATCCTTCCTCCATGGGCTGCAGGGGGACAGCCTGCTTCACCATGCTCTTCACCAGGGGCTGCAGGGGGATCTCTGCTCCGGCACCTGGAGCACCTCCTCCCCCTCCTTCTGCACTGACCTTGGTGTCTGCAGAGTTTCTCACATCTTCTCACTCCTATCTCCGGCTGCAAACTCTCTCTCTCTAACTTGGGTTTTTTCCCTTCTTAAATATGTTATCACAGAGGCGCTGATTGGCTTGGCCTTGGCCAGTGGTGGGTCCGTCTTAGAGCTGGCTGGCATTGGCTCTATCAGACACAGGGGAAGCTTCTAGCAGCTTCTCACAGAAGCCACCCCTGTAGCCCCCCCCACTACCAAAACCTTGCCACACAAACCCAACACACCCAGGCCCAGAGGTAGCTTCGAAGGAAGTGGCAATTTTCTAAGGTGCTCATGATGAACGGAAAACATCCAAGGTAATAACTTGGGCTGGGTGGTTGTTTTCCTTGATGCCACCTTTTCATTTCCTGGCTCTTGCCATACCCATTCCCTCATGGAGTGCTGGGATTGAGAGGCCCCAGGATTTCCGGGGCAGGAATGTGTCAGTGCCAGCAGACGACTCAGCTCAGGTGCCGGAGGGGTGCAGTGCAGGCAAGTGATGTTGTCCTGGGGTATGCTGGTGGGGTTGCCTGTGGCTACATTGACAGGAAGGGGCCCAGCTGCTCCCAGCCCTGCAATCCTTGGCTGCTCACCCAAGGGCTTCCTTGTGTAAGGCTGTCCCGTGTCTTTCTCTTTCTCTCCCTCCCAACTCACTCCAATGGTCACTCGGAGGGAGTAGGTGGGCTGCACTGCTAGATTTCATAGAGTCTAAATATTTTACCCATGCAACTAAGCAGCCTTCCCCAAGATTTGGGTATCGAGGCCTGCAAAGTTTATGATGTCCCTCGTTTTTTCAATGCTGCTGAAAATCAAAGCTATGTGGGCCCTCTTCTACCACTGGGAAATTATGGGGTAGACAGCATGATGCTGGAAGAGAAAAATCAATTTTGGGTATGGCACATAGCCCTTCTTGATGCCTTTGACATCCGTTGTCAGATTCAGTTCTAGCTGAGCTTTGGCTTTCCTAACCTCATCCCTACATGCTTGGACAGTGCCTCTGGATTCCTCCCAGCTTACCTGTCTTGGCTTCCCTCTCCTGTTTTCTTCCTTCTTCTGTTCTGGTTTGGCCAGGAGCTCCTTGTTCATCCCTGCAGGCCTCCTGGCATGCTTTCCTGACTTTCTGGTCTTTGGGAATGGACTGCTCTTGAGCTTGCAGGAGGTGTTCCTGGGATGCTCAGCAGCTTTCTTGGGCCCTTCTAGCCTCTAGGGCCTTACTCCACAGGACTTTCCCAAGCAGACCTTTAAAGACACCAAAGCCTGCTGCCCCAAAGGCCTGGATTGTGAGCTTGCTATTTACCCTCCTCCCTCCCCTCAGGATCCTGACCACCTCCACCATTTCATTGTCACTGCAGCCCAGGCTGCCTTTGATCTTCACATCCCCAACGAGCTCTTCCTTGTTGGTACATATGAGGTCCAGCAGAACACCTGTCCTTGTTGGATCTTCTCTCACTTGGGTGATGAAGTTGTCGTCCATGCACTCCAGAAAACTCCTGGCTTCCTTATGTCCTGCTGTGTTGTCCCTCTAGCAGATATTGTGGTGGCTGAAGTTCCCCATGAGGAGCAGGGCCTGTGAATGTGAGGCTGCTCCTGTCTGTCTGTAGAAGGCCTCATCCACTGGCTCTTCCTGGTCAGGTGGCCTGTAGCGGATACGCACTACAATGTCACTCTTACCTGTGCTCTCTTTAATGCTCACCAATATGCTCTCAGCTGCTGCATCACCTATCCCCAGGCAGAGCTCCATGCACTCCAACTGCTCTCTCACAGAAAGGGCAAGCCCCCTTCCTTGTCTTCCCAGCCTGTTCTTCTGAAGCAGCCTCTGTCCCTCCATTGCAACATGCCAGTCATGGGAGACATCCCACCCCGGTTCCGTGACCCCGGTGTGATTGTGTCCCTGCAGCTGCACACAGATCTCTAACTTCTTGTGTTTACTCCCCATACCGCATGCATTAGGGTACAGGCAATTGACAGAGGAGTCCAGCACGTTGACGTCCTAGAAAGGGTTTTGGGGACTTCTCCACAATGATGCCTTGTAGGCACTTCCTTGCTTACATGCAGCTGCTAGAGGTGAGCCCACTTAAGCCCTGTTTTCTTGATCTTGTTCAAAAAACAGGGCTTCAAGGCACACGTGGCTCCTCTTTAGCTGTGTGGGCAGTGAACCTACTTTGTAGTTGTAAGCCCTTTGGTGGGGCAGGAGCCTTCCCCTTGGTGTTAGAAGTCACCAGGTTCCATGCTGGGGTTGTCCCCTCAGAAACTGCTCTTAGGAGTGTAAGGCCCTGATAACAAGTGAATGTCCAAACACCCATCTTGACATGGACAGGGATGGGCTGATGATGACCAGGGAGTGTTGAACAAGAACGCAGCCTGCGGAGGCAGGATAACGTCTTGTGAGACCACTCCTCTATTCCTAAAACACGTAAACAATGACCATCTGTGCCCTGTGCACCATGTGCCTGTGACAGATCACCAGTCACTTGGTCAGCCCTGAAAGGGGGGGGGGGGGGGCAGTGAGACCCCGAGGACCCCCCCCCAACCCACTGACTCATTTCTAGAACATTTCTGAACATTCCTGAGCACATACTGCGTCTGCTCAGTGATGACAGACCCCCACATATGGGGCGGGCGCATTGGGTTATAAAAAGGGAAAAGGTAAGTTTTTGGCGTGTGCCCATGTGGTGGGTTGACCCTGGCTGGAGGCCAGGTGCCTGCCAGAGCCGCTCTCTCACTCCCCTCATTCACTAGACAGGGGAGAAAAAGGCATAACAAAATGCTTGTAGGTTGAGATAAGGACAGGGAGAGATCACTCACTAATTGTTGTCACGAGCAAAACAGACTGAACTTAGAGAGGGAATTCATCTGATCTATTACTAAGCAAAACAGAGTAGAGGAATGAGAAAATAAAATGGAATCTTAAAACACCTCCCCCCACCCCTCCCATCTTCCCGGGCTCAACTTCACTCCCGGCTTCAACCTTCCCCCCCTCAGCGGCACAGGGGGACGGGGAATGGGGGTTACAGTCAGTTCATCACACGTTGTTTCTGCCGCTTCTTCATCCTCAGGGGGAAGACTCCTCTCATCGTTCCCCTGCTCCAGCATGGAGTCCCTCTCACGGGGTGCAGACCTTCAGGAGCAAACTGCTCCAGCGTGGGGTCCCCCACGAAGTCACAACTCCTGCCAGCAAACCTGCCCTGGCGTGGGCTCCCCTCTTCACGGGTCCAGAGGTCCGGCCAGGAACTTGCTCCAGTGTGGGCTTCCCACGGGCCACAGCCTCCTTCAGGTGCTTCCACCTGCTCCAGCGTGGGGTCCTCCACGGGCTGCAGGTGGAATCTCTACACCCCCTCATCCTTCCTCCATGGGCTGCAGGGGGACAGCCTGCTTCACCATGCTCTTCACCAGGGGCTGCAGGGGGATCTCTGCTCCGGTGCCTGGAGCACCTCCTCCCCCTCCATCTGCATTGACCTTGGTGTCTGCAGAGTTTCTTACATCTTCTCACTCCTCTCTCCGGCTGCAAAAGCTCTCCCTCTCTAAGTGTTTTTCTTCTTCTTAAATATGTTATCACAGAGGCACTGATTGGCTTGGCCTTGGCCAGCAGCGGGTCCGTCTTGGAGCCAGCTGGCATTGGCTCTATCAGACACAGGGGAAGCTTCTAGCAACTTCTCACAGAAGCCACCCCTGTAGCCCCCCCACTACCAAAACCTTGCTACGCAAACCCAACACAGCCCTCCACCTGAAGACAGAAGAACAGAGCAGAGAACATCGCTGGATCCAAGGGTGGTGATATCTTTTCTCTCCCTCTCTCTTTTCTTTCTCTCTTTTCCTCTCTATCACTCTCTTTGTCTCTAACTTAATTTTCGGCATGTTAGGGTAATATCGTCACATGTTTTGCTGAAACCTTACCTTTCATAGTTCTGCTAAATTTTCAGCATTGTTATGACCTTTACCAAGCCTCTATCTTTTGTAGTTCCACTGAGTTTTAAGTAAATTTATAGTTGGTTTGAACCTCTAAAGTAATTGTCATTACTTCTGCTTACTGCGCAGAGAATTAAAAAGTTAACTCACTCTCACTCCCTGAATGGGATTGGACAAGGAGTCTACAAGTGCTGGTCAGTTTTTCAGAATCACCTTTTAAAAACACAGGCACAGGCATTCCATTGTGTTGAAAGTGAAGCAAGCGGGGCAGAAGACCAGCCTGGCTGAACAGGGAACTCCTCGCAGAGCTCAAGAGGAAAAAGAACTTGCAAGATCTTTAGAAGGAAGGTCAGGCTTTGCGGGGAGATTACAGAGCTGTCGTTTGCTTATGCAGGGAGGAGATATGAAAGGCTGTGGTGGTTTAACTTGGCAGGCAGCTAAAACAACCGCACAGCTGTTCGCTCACTATCCCTGCCCACAGTGGGATGGGGGACAGAATTGAAAAGAAAAAAAGTTAATACTCCTGGCTTTAGAAAAAGACAGTTTAAGAGGTCAGAAAGGAAGGGAGGAAGAGGAGAAGTAGTAGAAGTAGAAGTAGCAGTAGTAATAATAATAATATTAATAATAATAATATTAATAATATAAATAATATTAATAATAATAAAGTATATAGAAAATAAGTGATGCACAGCACAATTTCTCACCACCCGTAGCCGATGCACAGCTGCTGCACCTCCTGGCCAACCCCCCAGTTATATACTGAGCATGATGTCATATGGCATGGACTATCCCGTTGGCCAGTTTGGGTCAGCTGTCCTGGCTGTGTCCCCTCCCAGCTTCTTGGATGCCCCCTGCCTTCTCCTTGGCAGGCCAGTATGAGAAGCTGAAAAGTCCTTGACTGCTTGGCAGCAAGTAAAAACATCAGTGTGTTATTCACATTATTCTCTCTCTAAATCCAAAACACAGCACTCTACCAGCTGCTAGGAAGAAAATTAACTCTACCCCAGCTGAAACCAGGACAAAGGGCAAAGCTCAATTAGAGTTGAAACTGCTAGTGTGATGTCAGACAACAAGAAAGGCTTTTTGGAAGCATGTTAACAGCAAGAGGAGGCCTAAAGAAACCATTGGGCTGATACTTGTTGAAGATGGCCACCTGACTAATGGGAATGAAGAAAAAGCGGAGGTATTCAATGCTTTTTTTGCCTCAGCCTTTAACAGTACCGGTAGACCTTGAGCTGCCTGGTCCTCTGAGTCAGAGGACAACAGCTGCGGGAAAAGTGACTTTCCATTGGTAGACACTGAAATTGGAAGGGACCAGTTGTATCAGCTGAATGTTCATAAGTCCATGGGGCCAGATGGGATTCATGCCAAAGTACTGAAGGAGCTGGCGGATGTTATGGTAGGACCCCTTTCAATCATCTACCAAAAGTCTTGGAGGTCTAGGGAGGTCCCTGCTGACCGGAAGCTTGCCAATGTTATCCCAATTTACAAGAAGAGCCTGAGGGAAGACCCAGGAAACTACAGACCTGGTAGCCTAACCTCAGTTCCTGGAGAAATAATGGAGAAGATTATACTGGTTGCAACTGAAAGGCATTTAAAGCGCAATGCAGTCATCAGGCAGAGTCAACATGGGTTCACAAAGGGAAAGTCCTGTGGAACTACTGTTCTTCTATGATAAGGTCACCTGCCTAGTGGATGAAGGGAAGGCAGTGGATGTAGTTTTTCTGGATTTTAGTAAGGCTTTTGATACTGTCCCTCACAGCATGCTTCTGGACAAGTTGTCCAACTGTGAGATGAGCAGGTACACGATGTGCTGGGTGAAGAACCGGCAGAACGGCAGGGCTCAAAGGGTTGTAGCGAACAGGGCTAGGTCTGGCTGGTGACCAGTCACCAGCAGTGTGCCTCAGGGCTCAATTCTAGGGCCAGTTCTTTTCAATATTTTTATCAGTGATCTTCATGCAGGAGTTGAATGCACCATGAGCAATTCTGCTGATGATACCAAACTGGGAGGTGCTGTTGACTCTCTTGAGGGACAAGAGGCCTTGCAGGGGGATCTAGATATTTGGAGCACTGGGCAATCATCAAAGGCATGAAATTTAATAAGATCAAATGCAGGATTCTGCACCTGGTACGGAGCACTGCCAGACACAAGTATAAATTGGGAGAGCAGCCCTGCAGCAAGGGATCTGGGGATGCTGGTTAACAGCCAGCTCACTATGAGTCAGCAGCATGCCCTGGCAGCCAAGAGGGCAAACCACATCCCGGGGTGCATCAAACCCAGTATAACCATCTGGTCAAGATTGGTGATTATGCCACTGTACTTAGCATTGGTGCAGCCTCACCTAGAGTGCAGCGTGTAATTCTGGCTCCCACAACTTAAAAAAGATGTTAAGATACTTGAATCTCTCCTCTCCTCTCCTCTCCTCTCCTCTCCTCTCCTCTCCTCTCCTCTCCTCTCCTCTCCTCTCCTTCCCTTCCCCATGCCAGAGGTTGCCCTTACCTTAACACTAGAGGCAGACACTACCTCCTTCTCCACTGCTTTGGGGCTCATCAAGCTGCCAGAGAAAATCCTCTCTATCTCCCTTTCACCTGCTCTGATGATGTGCAGCTGGCTCACTTGCAGCTGCTTGCCCACTGGTGAATGCCAACCGCTTGCTCTCTGTTGGCCTGAGAATATTCTCTGGGGTTACAGTTCCTGCCAACCGCTTTAGCAGGAAGCGCTCTGTAAATAGCCTGTTATCAAATCTGTGGAGGACTCAAGTTTTGCTCATTACTGGGCTTTTGGTAAAGGAGGGATGGACAATGTGGAAAAAGCATACCTAGTGCCTGCAAATTAGCATCAGCATCTATGAGGCCTGAGCTCTCATAGAGACCCTGAGCCAGGGGCCAAGCCAGAGCTGGGACCCATGGTTGCACTGGGTCTAGGTGGGCTTGGTCCTGATGCTCATTGTCCTTGTGTTACCATAGGACTCAGCACTGCCTCGCACAGAACCTGGACTGGGGGGAGGTGCCCCCCATCCTCACCCCATGCAGGAATGACCCTGTCCTCCACCCTGGTCCTGTGGTGCTGGCGGTGTGTGGGGTCTGTGTGAGAGCAAACCCCCACACCACAGGGTCCCAGGGTCTGCAGATGAGGGAAGGCCTTGGCCTGAGTGTGGGGAGCAGTGGTGCTGCACGAAGCACCGGGGCCACTTCAGCCCCAGGGCTCTGGGAATGCTGAAGGGGCTTGGTGCCTGGGGGAAGGCACTCCAACCTGTGCCCTGTGGTTGGGCTGGTGCGTGCCCTGGGCCATTCAGGGACAGCTCATGATTCATGCTGAGTGCAGAATCAAATCCCGCTGTGACTGCCAGGTCTCTGCAGAGCTGGGGGTATCTCCTCTCGCACAGCACCTTTCTGGACCAGAGTTGCGTTGTGGCACTTGTGGGGCCATTGAGGTCCTGGGCCTCAGGAAAGCTGTGCTGGAGGAAGGCAAGGCAACAGAGAGCAGTGTTGCATGTCTGAGCAGCAGTCACTGTCCTGGGGCTGCCTTCACCCGAGAGGGTGTTGGGTTCAGAGGGACAGGGGGCTCCAGTGCGTGGCCTGCTGTTGCCGATATCAACACTAACTTGTGAGCACCTCAGCCAAGAGGTTGGCAACAACTGGGCCATGCCAGATGCTGTGCTGAAGGGGGATAGGGCTGCATGGGGAAGCTGTCCCGGCTGCCCATGCCCAGGTGTGATGACAATGGCCCCAGGATCAGATGATGGAGAGATGGGACAGATGGATGACTGTGGGCCATCTGCATGGCTATTTTCCCATTCCCAATTCCAGCCATCCTTTAGCAACGTATTCTTCTGACTCTCCTTCTCCAGTACAGCTCCTCCCAAAGCAAGAGGAGCACTCTTCCCCATGACCTTGTGGGACTGATGACCTCCCTGGGACAGCCCACATGCCCACAGGTCCTCTCTGGAGGACAGTAGTTGTCAGGATTCCTGTTCACATGACGTGCTCCAGGGCCAAGGGGGTATTTCTGAGAGGAGACGCAGCAAGGCAAGGACTGGTGGCCATTGGCTGTGGAGTAACTAGGGTTGTCTTCCTCAGCCTCACGAGGCAGAACCTGAAAGAAGACTTCCTGCAGTGTGTCCCACCCTCCAATGCCTGTATAGGAGTGATGATGGCTCCTCCTAATTGCCACTCAAAGCAATGTCATTCCCTCTCGGCAGTCAGTATGCAGATGGAAAGACCACCGGAGGGACACAGACAAGGTTGCATCAATTTATTACTGAGTCTAAAGAGGGAAATGAGGTCAATCCAAGTGGAGGTCCCCAGTGCGGGGACAAGCAGGAGCAGCAAAGAATCTGTTTCCCTTTTCCTGTTGACAGAGTTCCCCCAGGACAAACCTGTTGACCTGCCTGGCAAAGGGAGACAGGCAAGAAGATTACTCCATGCTGTGAGGTAAGCACAAGACACCAAAGACAAGAGAGGAAAAGTGTGAGGGGAAGAGAGAAAAGGTAGGCATTGGCCGTAGTTTCAGAGAGCTCAGGCTGGCCCAGTCTTGCCCTTGCTGTGCAAGCCACAGATGGTCAGCTGCCCTTAAAACGATGCCACAAATTTTGATCCTCTGTCCAGCATCATGTTCAGAGTTCCTGGGGGTCCTTGTCCGAGGCCGTTGCCAGTATCTTTAGCAGGGAGGACATCTACGGCCACAGTAGCAGCTGGTGATACAGGAGAGGTCACAGCACCCAGAGGTGATGGGCACTCCATCACAGCTGAGGATGCTGCCAATGGCAGCGGAGGTGGACGAGCCCACAAGGGTGTTCTGTGGGAAGGAGCTGAGGATGGGGCCGGGCAGGGTCACCACCACGGGGGAGGGCTGGATGATGACGGTGGAGTTCTGGCACTGCCTGACACAGGGCTCATTGCAGCTGTTGGCCAGTGGGGTCGGGCCACAGGGCTGGCAGGGCAGGCAGGGCTGGCACTGGTCGTAGCAGGACATGTCTTGGGGCAGAGGTTCACCTGGGAGAGAGGGTAGGGAGGAAGCAAAACATGGCGATGTGTGAGGAGCAGGCTGTCACCACACCATGAGGGAGCCAAAGAACATGCAGGGCCAGGAGGTGGAGGCTCGGCAGAGATGTATGAGAGCTTCTTGGCCTCGTCCTGCCAGGGCCCATAAAAGCCACAGAGCTCCTATGCAGCCACTGTTTAGCCCCTGATTCCAGAAGCCACCTCAGTACAGTCCCAGCTTCCCTCCATGCCTAACCTTCTCCCCACTTCCCTCTCTCGTGACAAGCAGCCCCAACATCTGACACAGAACAAAGCTGGTGTCACCTGAGAAGCCCACTGAGATGAGACCTCCTTTTAGAGAAATCAGAGAAGGAGAAGGAGCTTCCGACTCACCTGGTTCCCAAGGAGAAGGAGGCAAGAGAAGTGGCTGAGGAAGTGAGGAGTTGGGCTGGCTTTTATCATGGACCTTTACTGCCCCAGGCTGCCAGAGGCATCCCTTGTAGAGGTGATTATTTTCTGACAAGCTCATCTTGAATGCAGATCATCCCAGCTAATGCTGTGGGCTGTGTTCTGGCTTCCTGCACTGCTGCCTTTTCATGTCCTGCTTTATGCCAGGCACATTCCTCAGTGAAGGCATCTTCTGTGTGACAGGATGAGAGGCCCAAGCATTTCTGGTGCAGAACACGTCAGTGTGGGCAGAGGACTCATCTCACATGCTGGAAGAGTCCAGAAAAGATCACTCAAGATGAAGTAAACAGCTGGCTCAGACAACACACACGCACAGGCACACACACAAATCTAGCCCTCTAGACATGTAGAGTCAATTGGGAAGACTCAAGACACCCAAAGAGAGGCTGTCTGCACTGCCCAGGGCCACTGCACAGGTCGTGGACTTGACAGAGTCTTCTTCTGCATGTCCTGTGTCCAAGGGTTCAGTGTGGCTGAGGGAAGACTGGTCTGCACTCGGTGAGAGCCGGAGATGCAGCTGATGAGAGTGAGGTTCCCAGCATGACACTTTCACTGACACAGAAGGCCTCTCCCTGCTCTCTGTCTGTCCTAGAGTACCCTGGACATGGATATGGCCTTTAGCCATGGCATGGAGGTGGTGTAAGGGCTGGTAGGAGAGTTTGTGTGTTCACTTCTGATCATCGCATGATGAAGCAAGCCGTGCAGAGGTGACCAGGTAGGCAGGCCATGATACGAGCTCATGCTAGCTAGGGAGTTCAGAGGCCGCAAATGATGAAATGCAGGATCAGTGTCTCCAGAAGGATGGTTTGTCCCATTTACCATGCACATCTGCTTTGGGATGGGCTAAGTCCAGTGTGGCAGCTGATGTCTCCTCACTGACTGTGGGGAGAGTCTACAGAGTCTGTTAGAGCAGGTCCAGAGGAGGGCCACAAAAACAATCAGAGGGATTGAACCCCTGCCCTATGAAGAAAGGCAGAGAGAGGTTCTCCTCAGATTTTACTGACACGGCTTCTCCGCAGGTCTACCACATCCCTGAGCCTCCCAGCAGACTCTCTGAGAATGAAGCAGCACCCACAGGAGAAGAAGAAAGACCTAGGGAGTTCCTACTGCCATTTGGACATGCACAAGTTCACTGGATGATGCATCAAAGGGGGTTCTGAGAGCTGACTGGGCAGCCCCTGGAAGGAAGATGGAGCAAATACTCTCACACTCACAATGTTTGTGTACACTCATGCTTGCATTACAATTGAAGAAACTCCTCCAAACTTACATGTTCCCAGCTGCCCTTAGTGATCTCCTTAAGGGAGATGTGGGGGTATGAGACCAGCCCCAGATCTGGAAAGGAAGTGGAGCCTCACTGGGGGATTTACACAGCTGCAGAACATGGTGTGTCTAGGACAAGCCAGACTCCCCACAGCCTGCAAACACTGAGGCTAGGACTCCAGAGGTGAGTGTGACTGGTCCCAGTAACAAAAGGCACTCAGACTCTTCAAAGCATTCCTTCAAATGCCGTCTATTAGCGCTAAGAACAGAAAGAAAGAGAGGACAGTATAGGTAACCTTACCTCCCTTCAGATGCTTAGAACCCTGAGCTGCTCTATGTCAGCTGCTCTGACAGAATGAGAGAATCACAGAAGAGTTGAGGTTGGAAGGCACCTCTGGAGGTCATCTGGTCCCACGCCCCTGCTCAAGCAGGGCCACCTAGAGCCAGTTGCCCAGGACCGTATCTGGGTCAGTTGTGAATATCTCTAAAGAAGGAGACTTGGCAACCTCCCTGGGCAACCCGTGCCAGTGCTCTGGCACTCGCACAGTGCAATGTGTTGCCCTCTTGCCAGGGACAGGACACTGTGCAGATCCCATCCACAGAAGGGTTACCCCATTGTGGCCAGTTGTGCTTTTGGAGCATTTTCTCAATCGGAAACACCTCTAGTCATCCTTTCTACTGTCAAACACCACAACCTTGCCAGCTGTTTAGTACAGGTGAACAACTACCAGCAGCTTTCACATCCCTGTTTCTTAGGGTGTAAATCAAGGTGTTCAGCAGGGGAGTCAGAGTGGTGTAAATAACAGTTGCAGCTCTGCCAGTAGATGGTGTAAATCATCATTAATAAAAGGACCTCTGGCAACAATACCCTTTGATTGAATTGTAAAAACCACTTAGATCCTGTGCCCTTTTCTGCCTTTCCAAGATCAATTTTCTTGGACAGGCTAACCAGGGGTCATGCCAAGAGCCACGAGCAGCTGTCCCTTCTGTCACAAGACATGCCATCCCTCCCTCTTCCACCAGAATAATTGCTGATGGTATCAATCTGAAGAAGGACCTTCTGCTTATTACGAGGTCTATTGTGGGAGGGATAGGAAGTCCAGCTGTGCTGCTGGAGATGATGGGTATTGATAGCATGACTAGGGAAGAAGGATTTCCGACAGGGAAGTGAAATGGCTTTATAAAAGTTTGGCCTTCAGTTGTTTTGAGAGATGTTTCATTAGGCATAATTCCCTGGTGCAGGACGGTGGAAGGGGGCTTTCCGTTCTTCCACTTGTACACTCTTGTCAGGACATCTGGATTTTCATGCAAGCAATAGGATACGAGGCTGTAGTGGCTGCCAAGAGACATTTCCACCCATCAGAAGGGATGAGATTTGCAGGTACAAAATCTTTTTGCTCCCCCCAAAATGGCAGCCAACTCCTGAGCAGAAATTCTCAGTGGGGGGACCTGTGAAGCAGTCAAGAGCTCTGCCTTCCCCTTCAGCTCTCTTGGGAAGTGCACCCAGTACCCTCATCCTTGCTGATCTTCACATGCTCCTGCAAGCTCTGTGTCAGAGCAATTTGATCTCCCTCAGAAATACACTGTTTCTCTGTCCCCATTTCTGTGCTGACTGCCCTCACCTCCCACATGCTCAGCTCCAGGTTCCAGCATCGACGCATTCAGCAGCATGGGCGACATTTCCCTGCTACTCCTGCCCATGTGTGCTGGCCGTGACCCCTAGACTGCATGGTGGAGTGGAGATGAAGGTGGAGTAGTGGCTATGGGCCATCCCAAAGGCTGTTCCCTGCTTTAACACTTGTGCCATTCTGCAAAGCAAACTATCTTCCAGAACCCCACACCCCCTGCCACCGCAGTGCAGTTCCAACCATAGCGAGATGAACGCCCTTCCTCAAGAGCTCATGGGGATGCTGACCCCTCAGGGCATCCTGCCTTTCTCGGATTTTGTGGGCAGAGACAAGGCATGGCAAGGCCTGATGGTCACTGGCAGCAGAGCATCCAGGGATGTCTTCCTCAGTTCCAAGTGACAGTGCCCAAAAGAGGAGCCACTGCCGGCTGTCCCAACATCCCATTCCTCTGTGAATGGAGAATGTGCCCTCACTCCCTTCATCCCCAGAGCAACACCCTTCTCCTTTGGCAGCATGGGGAGTGTCCACAGAGGGAAGGACCACATGGAGGCCAGGCTTGAATGCAGCAGAACTTTAATGAGTCAAAACAGGGAAACAAAGTCACTCCAAGTAAACCAGAGCAGTGCAGGGACCCCTGGAAGCAGCCAAGAGTCTGTGGTCCTTGGCCATGGAGAAGTTCCTGCCTGCTGTCTTTCCGCCTGCCCCATAGCTACAGAGGAGACAGATGGTGCCCACCAGGCTGCTCTTGGTGAGACCTTGCTGCCAAGGGGAACCAAAGCAAACAAGGAAGAGGGAGAGAAAAGCAAAGCCATCCAGCTATAGTGAAATCAACATCCAAAGACTCGATCCTCTGCCCAGCACCATCTTCTGAGTTCCTCAAGGTCTCTCAGTGGGGTGTTTCTAGCATCTTTCTCAGAGGAGGCACCTCCTGCCACCATAGCGGCTGGAAATGCCAGAGAGGTCACAGCACCCAGAGGTGATGGGCACTCCATCACAGCTGAGGATGCTGCCAACAGCAGCAGAGGTGGACGAGCCCACAAGGGTGTTCTGTGGGAAGGAGCTGAGGATGGGGCCGGGCAGGGTCACCACCACGGGGGAGGGCTCAATGACGACGGTGGAGTTCTGGCACTGCCTGACACAGGCCTCGTTGCAGCTGTTGGCCAGCGGGGTCGGGCCACATGGCCGGCATGGCAGGCACTGGTTGTAGCAGGACATATCTCTAAGGGTGGAGGTGCACCTGGAAGAGAGGGCAGGGAGGAAGCAGAGCACAGGGGTGGGTGAGGAGCAGCCTGCTATTTTCTGTGTCACAAATGAGTCAAGGGCACTCCTGAGTGGGAAGCTGGAAGCTGGACCCACACAGTCTTTATCACCCTACAAAGAGCAGCGTGGTCCAGGGAGTCTCTCTCCTAATTCGGAAACCAAAAGTCCTCTCAGCCCTGTCCCAGTGTCACCCTAATGAGACATCCTCCCCACTTCTCTTTCCCATAGTAACATGCTTCAAGCCCCAGCACAGGACAGAGCCAGTATCAGCTGAGAGGTCCATCAAGGAAATCTCTCACTTTGGAAGAGGAGGAGAAGGGGCTCCAGACTCACCTGGTTCTCAAGGAGAAGGAGACAGGAGAAGAGGATGAGAGAGCAGGGGCTTGGGCTGGCTTTTATACCTGCCCTGTGTTGCTGCAGGACCAGAGGCACCCTTTGCAGAGGTAACAATTTTCTGACAAGCTCGTCTTCCATGCAAACCATCACAGCTAATGATACGGGCTGTGCTTTCTTTTCCAACACTGCTGCCTTTTCATTTCCAGGTTTGTGCCATGCCCATTCCCTGATGAAGGCTTCTTCTGAGCGCTGGGGTGAAAGGCTCCAGGATTTCTAGGGCAGGAATGCAGCAGTGCAGACAGAAGGCTCAGCCCAAGTGCTGGATGGGTCCAGTGCAGACAAGTGACATTAGCCTGGGTCACTGTGTTGGGACTGTTTGCAGTGCTGTTCTCAGGAAGAAGCTCCTGCCGTCCTTAGCTGGACCCCCAAGGGATGGCTTGTATGACCATGTGCCACCTCCATCTCTTTCCTTCCCTCCTCAGCTCTCCCCCATGCTCACTTGTTCTTGCCTCCCCAGGTGTGTGGGTTGTGCTGCTAGGTTTTGACCCCATCCTGACTAACTCTGCCCTCAGGAAAAAAATTCTTGCTGGTTTTGGCTCATCCCCTCTCTGTGCATCTGTGAGTACACAAAAATTGCCATGTGCTTGCCTGGGGCCTTGTCCTTCCCCAGAGTGCTCTAGCCCTGCTGCTGTTGTTCCTAGGTGTCCTTAGCCAAGTCCATGGTTCGTTGTGTTCCTATGTGTGTTCCTGTCTTGTGTGCTTTTGTGAGCAGCTGGGTTTGTGTGGATGGGTGTGGGAGCACAAGTTTGTGCATGATTCCATGCCAGTGTGCAGGGGACTGTGCCTCTGTATGGGGGGGGTGTGTGTGTGTGTGTGTGTGTTCATGTGTCTCCTTGTGCGTTCCTCATCAGGAGGGAATGTGCTGCTTATGGCAGGGACACTCTCCACTACTGTGTCCATGAACACCACAGAGCAGCAGGTTCAAAAGATCTGAAGGAGCCGGAGTGCAGCTGAGTGGTGATGACACCAGCCTGCTAGAGATCTGTCCAGGGAAGAGGCCCTGAAATGCAGCCCCTGCCTCCTGACTCCTCTTTTTCCTGCCCCTCCAAAGCTCATGCTCCACCGCTGCCGATTTTAGGTCGCAACAAGGATGGTTTCACTCCAGCTTGGATCCCTAGTTTAATTGCATGTACACAATATTGTGAGTGCCTCAGCATGGCTGGCAGTCCCCACTCCCTGCCTCTCCAGACACCACCACAGCTGCTCTCCCCAGCGACAGAGAGTTCAAAAGGATGAGGTTTGCTTTATGGGCATGGAGAATGGCTGAGGAATCCTGCTGACCATGTGCTGGCCATCCCTGAGTGCCCCCTCTCATGTCCCAGCCAATGTCAAACGTACAACTCATTGACCTGGTGCTGTGTCAGGCAGGGACTGAGACCTTGTCCCATGGAGATACTGAATGCAGGGACCACAAAGCCTGGCATTGCTGTGCTCTGCGGAGAACGACAGACTCTCTGTCTTTTACAGGAAAGCCAAAGAGCTGATGACTGCTTTGGACTTCAGCCTACAAAGACTTTCATGCCCCCCATTGGACTCTCCCTCTGAGTGCCCAGCAACTGCTCCTGGGAAGCAAGGGACATTGGATCTGAGCCACATCCCCCAAAGCCTGATGCTGTCCCACAGGCATGTCCGGAACAGACCCTCTTTCCAACACAGGCTGTCCACAGTGTGTAAAGTTCCTGAGACCATCTCCCGTCCTGAATGTCTGCCTGCCTGGGCTCAGGTCCAACTTGGAGGCAGTGCTGTTGAGGGCTTCCCTCCTTCCCTGTAATGGCCTTTGGTGAGATGAGGGCCAGGGAGTTCTTCTGGAAGAGCTCAGCCAGGGCTGATTCCCCTCTCTGTGGAGCTGCTTTTGAGCTGAGGCTGCAGTGTAGCCAAGGGCCCACCTCAATGTTTTCTCAGGAGGTGACAGACACTGTGGAGAACAGAAGGGAGAGCAGGGTATGTGTACCTGGAGTTTAGAAGGATGTTTGACACCCTCTCCTTTACTTCCTTTCTGACCAAAAGGGAGATGCAAGGGTTCATTAAGAGGACGATAAGGTGGGTGGAAAACTGGCTGGACAACCACACTCCAAAAGTACTGACCGTGAAGAAATGGACTGACTGGAAGCTCACAGAGGCCAAAAAGAGCAAGGGCAAGGTTTTGCTCCTGAGGGAGGAACCAGCCCATGTGGTCATGCAGGCTGGGGGCTGGCTGCCTTGGCAGCAGATGCACAGAAAAGGATGTGTGGTTTTAGGAGACACCCAGCTGAACGGGAGACAGCAGTGTGCCCTTGCAGCAAACAGGACCAACTGCATCCTGAGCTGTGTTAGTCAAAGTGAGGCCAGCAGGTGCAGGAAAGGGACCCTGGCCCTCTGGCCCTTGTGAGACCACCACTGGAGTACCGCATCCAGGTTGGGGCTCCCTGGTCCAAGAAGGATTTTGACATAGTGAAGTGAGTCCAACAAGGTCCACCGAGTTGATTAGGGGGGCTGGCAAACATGATGTGTGAGGAGAGGCTGAAGGAACTGGGCCTGCCCACCTTGGAGAAGAGCTGTCTCAGGGGACACCTTCTTGCTTCTACAACTACTGAATCAGAGGGGACAGAGAAAATGGACCAAGACACTGGAAGTGCTCAGCAATAGGAGTGGAGGCAATGGACATCAGCTGGGATACGGAGAAATCAGATTAAGCAGTAGCCTAAAAGAAAGAACAACAACTGGAAGGTGTTTCCCAGGGAGGTTGTGCAACCTCCATCCTGGGAAGTCTTCAAGGCTGGACTGCATATGACCTTGAGCAACCTGATCTAATGGGATCTGTTCTGAGCGTGGGATTGATCTAGATGACCTCTGGAGGCCCCTTCTCACCTACCTTCTGACTGTGTACCTTTCACGGTGCCCTACCTGACCCCTGCATGCCCATGTCACACTTGTGCTCACATCCCCTTTACCACGACACAACTTTTAGGCATTGTGCTGGGAGTGCAGAGAGGCAGCTGGAGGGAGGCTCTGGGCCTCCTCCCTGCCATCCGCAGGGCATCAGTGGCTGCTGTTTCCAGCCCCTGAGCTCAGAGACAGCTCTGGGAAGCTGGTCCACCTCCTGGTCAGGGTCCTACAGCTGTTCCAGGCTGCAGCTGGCGCTGTGCAGGCTTCTCCTCGTTGAGGGGTCGTTGCTGGAGGATGGGGAGAGTCGGACTGGCAGGAGGCAAACTTCTGCGGGTGCAGAGCCACGGAGCACTCTCAGCCCGGTCGAGACACCGAGCGTCGCCGTGGCAGGGCTCAGCCCCGGGGCGGAGTTGGCGGAGGCGGAGAGGAGAGGAGAAGGGAGAGGAGGGGAGGAGGCACCGTGGGCGGAGCAGAGAGCCGGGGCTGGCGGGGTGCAGCGAGGCGCGGGCGGCGGGATGCGGCGGGATGCGGCGGTGCCGGGGCGCAGGGCTGGCGGGGCTGGCCGCGGTGCTCCTGGGTGCGTGGGGCTGGCGGTGGTGGCGGGGCGCTGGACCTGGGGCTGCTTGGGACCAGCGCTGGGCCCGGGTCTCACCTGTGGCCCTCCTGAACCTTCTTGAACCTTATTCCCCCTCTATCCTCCCTTCTGCAGGCATCTCTTCTGCCCTTCATGAGGGGCTCTCAGCTTCTTTCTTTCTTTCTTTCTTTCTTTCTTTCTTTCTTTCTTTCTTTCTTTCTTTCTTTCTTTCTTTCTTTCTTTCTTTCTTTCTTTCTTTCTTTCTTTCTTTCTTTCTCTCTTTCTCTCTTTTCTCTCTTTTCTCTCTTTTCTCTCTTTTCTCTCTTTCTCTCTTTCTCTCTCTTTCTCTCTCTCTTTCTCTCTTTCTTTCTCTCTTTCTTTCTCTCTTTCTCTCTTTCTCTTTCCCTCTTTTCCCCTTCTCTTCCCCTCCCTTCCCTTCACTTCTCCTTCCTTTCTCCCCTCAATGACTCCCCCCTTCCAACTCTCATTCATACATTCATCTCTCCACCAATTCTTAATGGGCACTTCCATTACTGCACATGTCGACAGCCTCTGGAAACCCTGCACCTCATCATCTCTGTATGGTCCTGGCTGCTTCTGCAGGATTTGTTCTGGGAAATAGCAGGCAGGGCTGCGTAGAAAGCAGATTTTCAGGTTTTTTTTCTTTTTTTTTTCTCCTTTCTGGCAGTGGCTGTGGGCAGAGCCCAGGTGCAGCAGGAGCCGTCGGCAGAGACCACCGAGGGCACCGGCATCAACATCAACTGCTCACACCCCAACATACAGACTTACGACTACATCCACTGGTACCGTCAGCTCCCGGGCCGAGGCCCCGCATTCCTCACGTTCGGTCACAAAGGGACCAAAGAGGTGCCGGACCCGCCGGGGCGGCTGTGGGTGGCGGCAGACCGCCGGTCCAGCGCCCTGTGGCTCGCCCGGCCCCGGCGCGGGGACGCGGCGGTGTATTACTGCGCCCTGAGAGACACGGGGAAAGGAGCCGGGGCTGCGGCCGGGCACGAACCACGAAGCAGGAACGGTGGCGGGCGGGGCCGGGCGTGTGTGTCGGGGGCGGGGGGACAGCCCCGGCCGGGCCCGCCAGGGGGCGCTGCCGCTCCGCCCGCCGGGGCCGCCTCGCCCCGCCCGGCCCCGCCCGGCCCCGGGCCCCGCGCCCCTTCCCCCGCCCGACCGGCACCGGCACCGGCAGCACCACCTCCTCCTTGCAGTCGGTGCCTGCGCTCGGCACCTCTTCTCCTTGATGGCTGCTGCGGAGCTGTGCTCCTGGAGGCAGCAAACAGCCGCGCTTACTCAGCGCTACACATGCAGACTGACACGGTCCCTGCAAGGCAGGGAGGGCAGTAGGGTGTGTCCCACGAGGCTCTCTTGCTTCCCCAGAAAGGGCTCAGAGCGTTCCGGGTAACGTGACATCCTCTGGCCTGTCCGTAAAGGCCTGCTGCCAGCGTTGTCTCAGAAATGCATCTCAGAGGGCACAGATTCCCATCCTGCCCATCTCAGGCTGGTTCTTCTCTTGCCTCTGTCCTCCCCTTGCCAAGGCTGCTCAGCTGGTTTTGCCTTTTTTGAAGGCAAAGTGACAGCTGTACGTTCTTCACGTGAGGGCACGGCACAGGGATTTCATGGTGCCATGAGTAAACTGAATTCGAATGCTCCAGAGAGATGCTCGTTGGCCAGCGGACATCGGGCCACAGGGTCGGCATGGCAGTCACTGGTCATAGCAGGACACGTTTCAGGTCCAGAAGTGCTCCTAGGAGACAGAGCAGAGGGGAAGCAGAGCACAGGTACATGTGAGGAGCAGCCTGCCATGAGTCGGTCACCCTTCCATGAGCCTTTCAAAGGCACCTGCTGAGCCATGGATAGATACTGTGCAGTGAGGCAAAAGAGTTACCAGTGTTGCCAGGCCCAAGGAGGCTGCTGTGTATCTCTTAAAAGAATATCTCCTTCAGCCAAATCCCAAACACTCTCTGAATGAGACTTTCACCCCTCTACCCCCTCTCATGGCAAGCAGCACCATGACTCAGCATAGGATGGAGGAGTACACATCTGCATGAGCAGAAAAAGGACATGGGGAAAGGGCTTCAGACTCACCTGGTTCCCAAGGAGAAGGAGGCAAGAGAAGTGGGAGAGAGATCAAGGAGCTGGGCTGGCTATTATGGTGGCCCTGACCTGCCCCACTGTGGTGGGCTGACCCTGGCTGGGGGCCAGGTGCCCACCAGAGCTGCTCTCTCACTCCCCTCGTTCACTAGACAGGGGAGAAAAGGTATAACCAAAAGCTTATGGGTCGAGATAAGGACAGGGAGAGATCACTCGCTAATTATCGTCACGAGCAAAACAGACTGAACTTAGAGAGGAAATTCATCTAATTTATTACTAAGGAAAACAGAGTAGAGGAATGAGAAATAAAATGAAATCTTAAAACACCTCCCCCCACCACTCCCATCTTCCCGGGCTCAACTTCACTCCCGGCTTCCACCTCCTCCCCTCTCAGTGGCATAGGGGGACGGGGAATGGGGGTTGCGGTCAGTTGATCACACGTTGTTTCTGCTGCTTCTTCCTCCTCAGGGGGAGGACTCCTCTCATCGTTTCCCTGTTCCAGCATGGAGTCCCTCTCACGGGAGACAGTCCTTCACAAACTTCTCCAATGTGGGTCTCTCCCACAAGGTGCAGACCTTCAGGAGCAGACTGCTCCAGCGTGAGTCCCCCACAGGGTCACAAGTCCTGCCACCAAACCTGCTCTGGCGTGGGCTCCTCTCTCCATGGGTCCACAGGTCCTGCCAGGAACTTGCTGCAGTGTGGGCTTCCCATGGGCCACAGCCTCCTTCAGGTGCCTCCACCTGCTCTGGCATGGGGCTGCAGGTGGAATCTCTACACCCCCTCATCCTTCCTCCATGGGCTGCAGGGGGACAGCCTGCTTCACCATGCTCTTCACCAGGGGCTGCAGGGGGATCTCTGCTCCGGCGCCTGGAGCACCTCCTGCCCCTCCTTCTGCACTGACCTTGGTGTCTGCAGAGTTTCTCACATCTTCTCACTCCTATCTCCAGCTGCAAAAAGCTCTCTCTCTAACTTGTTTTTTTCCCTTCTTAAATATGTTATCACAGAGGCACTGATTGGCTTGCCCTTGGCCAGCGGTGGGTCCGTCTTAGAGCTGGCTGGCATTGGCTCTATCAGACACAGGGGAAGCTTCTAGCAGCTTCTCACAGAAGCCACCCCTGTAGCCCCCCCCACTACCAAAACCTTGCCACACAAACCCAACACACTCAGGCCCAGAGGTAGCTTCGAAGGAAGTGGCAATTTTCTAAGGTGCTCATGATGAACGGAAAACATCCAAGGTAATAACTTGGGCTGGGTGGTTGTTTTCCTTGATGCCACCTTTTCATTTCCTGGCTCTTGCCATACCCATTCCCTCATGGAGTGCTGGGATTGGGAGGCCCCAGGATTTCCGGGGCAGGAATGTGTCAGTGCCAGCAGACGACTCAGCTCAGGTGCCGGAGGGGTGCAGTGCAGGCAAGTGATGTTGTCCTGGGACACGCTGGTGGGGTTGCCTGTGGCTACATTGACAGGAAGGGGCCCAGCTGCTCCCAGCCCTACAATCCTTGGCTGGTCACCCAAGGGCTTCCTTGTGTAAGGACGTCCCGTGTCTTTCTCTTTCTCTCCCTCCCAACTCACTCCAATGGTCACTCGGAGGGAGTAGGTGGGCTGCACTGCTAGATTTCATAGAGTCTAAATCTTTTACCCATGCAACTAAGCAGCCTTCCCCAAGATTTGGGTATCGAGGCCTGCAAAGTTTATGATGTCCCTCGTTTTTTCAATGCTGCTGAAAATCAAAGCTATGTGGGCCCTCTTCTACCACTGGGAAATTATGGGGTAGACAGCATGATGCTGGAAGAGAAAAATCAATTTTGGGCATGGCACATAGCCCTTCTTGATGCCTTTGACATCCGTTGTCAGATTCAGTTCTAGCTGAGCTTTGGCTTTCCTAACCTCATCCCTACATGCTTGGACAGTGCCTCTGGATTCCTCCCAGCTTACCTGTCTTGGCTTCCCTCTCCTGTTTTCTTCCTTCTTCTGTTCTGGTTTGGCCAGGAGCTCCTTGTTCATCCCTACAGGCCTCCTGGCATGCTTTCCTGACTTTCTGGTCTTTGGGAATGGACTGCTCTTGAGCTTGCAGGAGGTGTTCCTGGGATGCTCAGCAGCTTTCTTGGGCCCTTCTAGCCTCTAGGGCCTTACTCCACAGGACTTTCCCAAGCAGACCTTTAAAGACACCAAAGCCTGCTGCCCCAAAGGCCTGGATTGTGAGCTTGCTATTTACCCTCCTCCCTCCCCTCAGGATCCTGACCACCTCCACCATTTCATTGTCACTGCAGCCCAGGCTGCCTTTGATCTTCACATCCCCAACGAGCTCTTCCTTGTTGGTACATATGAGGTCCAGCAGAACACCTGTCCTTGTTGGATCTTCTCTCACTTGGGTGATGAAGTTGTCGTCCATGCACTCCAGAAAACTCCTGGCTTCCTTATGTCCTGCTGTGTTGTCCCTCTAGCAGATATTGTGGTGGCTGAAGTTCCCCATGAGGAGCAGGGCCTGTGAATGTGAGGCTGCTCCTGTCTGTCTGTAGAAGGCCTCATCCACTGGCTCTTCCTGGTCAGGTGGCCTGTAGCGGATACGCACTACAATGTCACTCTTACCTGTGCTCTCTTTAATGCTCACCAATATGCTCTCAGCTGCTGCATCACCTATCCCCAGGCAGAGCTCCATGCACTCCAACTGCTCTCTCACAGAAAGGGCAAGCCCCCTTCCTTGTCTTCCCAGCCTGTTCTTCTGAAGCAGCCTCTGTCCCTCCATTGCAACATGCCAGTCATGGGAGACATTCCACCCCGGTTCCGTGACCCCAGTGTGATTGTGTCCCTGCAGCTGCACACAGATCTCTAACTTCTTGTGTTTACTCCCCATACCGCATGCATTAGGGTACAGGCAATTGACAGAGGAGTCCAGCATGTTGACGTCCTAGAAAGGGTTTTGGGGACTTCTCCACAATGATGCCTTGTAGGCACTTCCTTGCTTACATGCAACTGCTAGAGGTGAGCCCACTTAAGCCCTGTTTTCTTGATCTTGTTCAAAAAACAGGGCTTCAAGGCACACGTGGCTCCTCTTTAGCTGTGTGGGCAGTGAACCTATTTTGTAGTTGTAAGCCCTTCGGTGGGGCAGGAGCCTTCCCCTTGGTGTTAGAAGTCACCAGGTTCCATGCTGGGGTTGTCCCCTCAGAAACTGCTCTTAGGAGTGTAAGGCCCTGATAACAAGTGAATGTCCAAACACCCATCTTGACATGGACAGGGATGGGCTGATGATGGACAGGGAGCGTTGAACAAGAACGGAGCCTGCGGAGGCAGGATAACGTCTTGTGAGACCACTCCTTTATTCCTGAAACACGTGAACAATGACCATCTGTGCCCTGTGCACCATGTGCCTGTGAAAGATCACCAGTCACTTGGTCAGCCCTAAAAGGGGGGGGGGGGGGGGGCATTGAGACCCCGAGGACCCCCCCCAACCCACTGACTCATTTCTAGAACATTTCTGAACATTCCTGAGCACATACTGCGCCTGCTCAGTGATGACAGACCCCCGCCTATGGGGCGGGCACATCGGGTTATAAAAAGGGAAAAGGTAAGTTTTTGGCGTGCGCCCACCACCTGAAGACTACAACTATGAGCAGAGAACATCGCTGGATCCAAGGGTGGTGATATCTTTTCTCTCCCTCTCTCTTTTCTTTCTCTCTTTTCCTCTCTATCACTCTCTTTGTCTCTAACTTAATTTTCGGCATGTTAGGGTAATATCGTCACATGTTTTGCTGAAACCTTACCTTTCATAGTTCTGCTAAATTTTGAGCATTGTTATGACCTTTGCCAAGCCTCTATCTTTTGTAGTTCCACTGAGTTTTAAGTAAATTTATAATTGTTTTGAACCTCTAAAGTAATTGTCATTACTTCTGCTTACTGCGCAGAGAATTAAAAAGTTAACTCACTCTCACCCCCTGAGTGGGATTGGACAAGGAGTCTACAAGTGCTGGTCAGTTTTTCAGAACCACCTTTTAAAAGCACAGGCGCAGGCATTCCATTGTGTTGAAAGTGAAGCAAGCGGGGCAGAAGACCAGCCTGGCTGAACAGGGAACTCCTCGCAGAGCTCAAGAGGAAAAAGAACTTGCAAGATCTTTAGAAGGAAGGTCAGGCTTTGCGGGGAGAATACAGAGCTGTCGTTCGCTTATGCAGGGAGGAGATATGAAAGGCTGTGGTGGTTTAACTTGGCAGGCAGCTAAAACAACCGCACAGCTGTTTGCTCACTATCCCTGCCCACAGTGGGATGGGGGACAGAATTGAAAAGAAAAAAGTTAATACTCCTGGCTTTAGAAAAAGACAGTTTAAGAGGACAGAAAGGAAGGGAGGAAGAGGAGAAGTAGTAGTAGTAGTAGTAATAATAATAATAATAATAAAAAAAAAATAATAATTAAAAAAAGTATATAGAAAATAAGTGATGCACAGCACAATTTCTCACCACCCGTAGCCGATGCACAGCTAGTTCCTGGGCTGCTGCACCTCCTGGCCAACCCCCCAGTTATATACTGTGCATGATGTCATATGGCATGGACTATCCCGTTGGCCAGTTTGGGTCAGCTGTCCTGGCTGTGTCCCCTCCCAGCTTCTTGGATGCCCCCTGCCTTCTCCTTGGCAGGCCAGTATGAGAAGCTGAAAAGTCCTTGACTGCTTGGCAGCAAGTAAAAACATCAGTGTGTTATTAACATTATTCTCTCTCTAAATCCAAAACACAGCACTCTACCAGCTGCTAGGAAGAAAATTAACTCTACCCCAGCTGAAACCAGGACAAAGGGCAAAGCTCAATTAGAGTTGAAACTGCTAGTGTGATGTCAGACAACAAGAAAGGCTTTTTGGAAGCATGTTAACAGCAAGAGGAGGCCTAAAGAAACCATTGGGCTGATACTTGTTGAAGATGGCCACCTGACTAATGGGAATGAAGAAAAAGCAGAGGTATTCAATGCTTTTTTTGCCCCAGCCTTTAACAGTACCGGTAGACCTTGAGCTGCCTGGTCCTCTGAGTCAGAGGACAACAGCTGCGGGAAAAGTGACTTTCCATTGGTAGACACTGAAATTGGAAGGGACCAGTTGTATCAGCTGAATGTTCATAAGTCCATGGGGCCAGATGGGATTCATGCCAAAGTACTGAAGGAGCTGGCGGATGTTATGGTAGGACCCCTTTCAATCATCTACCAAAAGTCTTGGAGGTCTAGGGAGGTCCCTGCTGACCGGAAGCTTGCCAATGTTATCCCAATTTACAAGAAGAGCCTGAGGGAAGACCCAGGAAACTACAGACCTGGTAGCCTAACCTCAGTTCCTGGAGAAATAATGGAGAAGATTATACTGGTTGCAACTGAAAGGCATTTAAAGCGCAATGCAGTCATCAGGCAGAGTCAACATGGGTTCACAAAGGGAAAGTCCTGTGGAACTACTGTTCTTCTGTGATAAGGTCACCTGCCTAGTGGATGAAGGGAAGGCAGTGGATGTAGTTTTTCTGGATTTTAGTAAGGCTTTTGATACTGTCCCTCACAGCATGCTTCTGGACAAGTTGTCCAGCTGTGAGATGAGCAGGTACACGATGTGCTGGCTGAAGAACCGGCAGAACGGCAGGGCTCAAAGGGTTGTAGCGAACAGGGCTAGGTCTGGCTGGTGACCAGTCACCAGCAGTGTGCCTCAGGGCTCAATTCTAGGGCCAGTTCTTTTCAATATTTTTATCAGTGATCTTCATGCAGGAGTTGAATGCACCATGAGCAATTCTGCTGATGATACCAAACTGGGAGGTGCTGTTGACTCTCTTGAGGGACAAGAGGCCTTGCAGGGGGATCTAGATATTTGGAGCACTGGGCAATCATCAAAGGCATGAAATTTAATAAGATCAAATGCAGGATTCTGCACCTGGTACGAAGCACTGCCAGACACAAGTATAAATTGGGAGAGCAGCCCTGCAGCAAGGGATCTGGGGATGCTGGTTAACAGCCAGCTCACTATGAGTCAACAGCATGCCCTGGCAGCCAAGAGGGCAAACCACATCCCGGGGTGCATCAAACCCAGTATAACCATCTGGTCAAGATTGGTGATTATGCCACTGTACTTAGCATTGGTGCAGCCTCACCTAGAGTGCAGCGTGTAATTCTGGCTCCCACAACTTAAAAAAGATGTTAAGATACTTCAATGCGTCCTCTCCTTCCCTTCCCCATGCCAGAGGTTGCCCTTACCTTAACACTAGAGGCAGACACTACCTCCTTCTCCACTGCTTTGGGGCTCATCAAGCTGCCAGAGAAAATCCTCTCTATCTCCCTTTCACCTGCTCTGATGATGTGCAGCTGGCTCACTTGCAGCCGCTTGCCCACTGGTGAATGCCAACCGCTTGCTCTCTGTTGGCCTGAGAATATTCTCTGGGGTTACAGTTCCTGCCAACCGCTTTAGCAGGAAGCGCTCTGTAAATAGCCTGTTATCAAATTTGTGGAGGACTCAAGTTTTGCTCATTACTGGGCTTTTGGTAAAGCAGGGATGGACAATGTGGAAAAAGCATACCTGGTGCCTGCAAATTAGCATCAGCATCTATGAGGCCTGAGCTCTCGTAGAGACCCTGAGCCAGGGGCCAAGCCAGAGCTGGGACCCATGGTTGCACTGGGTCTAGGTGGGCTTGGTCCTGATGCTCATTGTCCTTGTGTTACCATAGGACTCAGCACTGCCTCGCACAGAACCTGGACTGGGGAGAGGTGCCCCCCATCCTCACCCCATGCAGGAATGACCCTGTCCTCCACCCTGGTCCTGTGGTGCTGGCGGTGTGTGGGGTCTGTGTGAGAGCAAACCCCCACACCACAGGGTCCCAGGGTCTGCAGATGAGGGAAGGCCTTGGCCTGAGTGTGGGGAGCAGTGGTGCTGCACGAAGCACCGGGGCCACTTCAGCCCCAGGGCTCTGGGAATGCTGAAGGAGCTTGGTGCCTGGGGGAAGGCACTCCAACCTGTGCCCTGTGGTTGGGCTGGTGCGTGCCCTGGGCCATTCAGGGACAGCTCATGATTCATGCTGAGTGCAGAATCAAATCCCGCTGTGACTGCCAGGTCTCTGCAGAGCTGGGGGTATCTCCTCTCGCACAGCACCTTTCTGGACCAGAGTTGCGTTGTGGCACTTGTGGGGCCATTGAGGTCCTGGGCCTCAGGAAAGCTGTGCTGGAGGAAGGCAAGGCAACAGAGAGCAGTGTTGCATGTCTGAGCAGCAGTCACTGTCCTGGGGCTGCCTTCACCCGAGAGGGTGCTGGGTTCAGAGGGACAGGGGGCTCCAGTGCATGGCCTGCTGTTGCCGATATCAACACTAACTTGTGAACACCTCAGCCAAGAGGTTGGCAACAACTGGGCCATGCCAGATGCTGTGCTGAAGGGGGATAGGGCTGCATGGGGAAGCTGTCCCTGCTGCCCATGCCCAGGTGTGATGACAATGGCCCCAAGATCAGATGATGGAGGGGTGGGACAGATAGGTGACTGTGGGCCATCTGCATGGCTATTTTCCCATTCCCAACTCCAGCCATCCTTTAGCAACATATTCTTCTGACTCTCCTTCCCCAGTACGGTTCCTCCCAAAGCAAGAGGAGCACTCTTCCCCATGACCTTGTGGGACTGATGACCTCCCTGGGACAGCCCACATGCCCACAGGTCCTCTCTGGAGGACAGTAGTTGTCAGGATTCCTGTTCACATGATGTGCTCCAGGGCCAAGGGGGTATTTCTGAGAGGAGACGCAGCAAGGCAAGGACTGGTGGCCATTGGCTGTGGTGTAACTAGGGTTGTCTTCCTCAGCCTCACGAGGCAGAACCTGAAAGAAGACTTCCAGCAGTGTGTCCCACCCTCCAATGCCTGTATAGGAGTGATGATGCCTCCTCCTAATTGCCGCTCAAAGCAATGTCTTTCTCTCTCGGCGGTCAGTATGCAGATGGAAAGACCACCGGAGGGACACAGACAAAGTTGCATCAATTTATTACTGAGTCTAAAGAGGGAAATGAGGTCAATCCAAGTGGAGGCCCCCAGTGCGGGGACGAGCAGGAGCAGCAAAGAATCTGTTTCTCTTTTCCTGTGGCAGAGTTTCCACAGGTCATCTGTCGACCTGCCTGGCAAAGGGAGACAGGCGAGAAGATCGCTCCATGCTGTGAGGTAAGCACAAGACACGAAAGAAAAGAGGAAAAGTGTGAGGGGAGGAGAGGAAAGGTAGGCATTGGCCGTAGTTTCAGAGAGCTCAGGCTGGCCCAGTCTTGCCCTTGCTGTGCAAGCCAGAGATGGTCAGAGATGGTCAGCTGCCCTTAAAACAATGCCACAAAGCTTGATCCTCTGTCCAGCATCATGTTCTGAGTTCCTGGGGGTCCTTGTCTGAGGCCGCTGCCAGTATCTTTAGCAGGGCAGGCATCTGCGGCCACAGTAGTGGCTGGTGATACAGGAGAGGTCACAGCACCCAGAGGTGATGGGCACTCCATCACAGCTGAGGATGCTGCCAACGGCAGCAGAGGTGGACGAGCCAACAATGGTGTTCTGTGGGAAGGAGCTGAGGATGGGTCCAGGCAGGGTCACCACCACGGGAGAGGGCTGGATGACGACAGTGGAGTTCTGGCACTGCCTGACACAGGGCTCATTGCAGCTGTTGGCCAGCGGGGTCGGGCCACAGGGCTGGCAGGGCAGGCAGGGCTGGCACTGGTCGTAGCAGGACATGTCTTGGGGCAGAGGTTCACCTGGGAGAGAGGGTAGGGAGGAAGCAAAACATGGCGATGTGTGAGGAGCAGGCTGTCACCACACCATGAGGGAGCCAAAGAACATGCAGGGCCAGGAGGTGGAGGCTCGGCAGAGATGTATGAGAGCTTCTTGGCCTCGTCCTGCCAGGGCCCATAAAAGCCACAGAGCTCCTATGCAGCCACTGTTTAGCCCCTGATTCCAGAAGCCACCTCAGTACAGCCCCAGCTTCCCTCCATGCCCAACCTTCTCCCCACTTCCCTCTCTCGTGACAAGCAGCCCCAACATCTGACACAGAACAAAGCTGGTGTCACCTGAGAAGTCCACTGAGATGAGACCTCCTTTTAGAGAAATCAGAGAAGGAGAAGGAGCTTCTGACTCACCTGGTTCCCAAGGAGGAGGAGGCAAGAGAAGTGGCTGAGGAAGTGAGGAGTTGGGCTGGCTTTTATCATGGACCTTTACTGCCCCAGGCTGCCAGAGGCATCCCTTGTAGAGGTGATTATTTTCTGACAAGCTCATCTTGAATGCAAAACATCCCAGCTAATGCTGTGGGCTGTGTTCTGGCTTCCTGCACTGCTGCCTTTTCATGTCCTGCTTTATGCCAGGCACATTCCTCAGTGAAGGCATCTTTTGTGTGACAGGATGAGAGGCCCAAGCATTTCCCATGCAAAACACGTCAGTGTGGGCAGAGGACTCATCTCACATGCTGGAAGAGTCCAGAAAAGATCACTCAAGATGAAGTAAACAGCTGGCTCAGACAACACACACGCACAGACACACACACAGGCACACACACAAATCTAGCCCTCTAGACATGTAGAGTCAATTGGGAAGACTCAAGACACCCAAAGAGAGGCTGTCTGCACTGCCCAGGGCCACTGCACAGGTCGTGGACTTGACAGAGTCTTCTTCTGCATGTCCTGTGTCCAAAGGTTCAGTGTGGCTGAGGGAAGACTGGTCTGCACTCGGTGAGAGCCGGAGATGCAGCTGATGAGAGTGAGGTTCCCAGCATGACACTTTCACTGACACAGAAGGCCTCTCCCTGCTCTCTGTCTGTCCTAGAGTACCCTGGACATGGATATGGCCTTTAGCCATGGCATGGAGGTGGTGTAAGGGCTGGTAGGAGAGTTTGTGTGTTCACTTCTGATCATCGCATGATGAAGCAAGCCGTGCAGAGGTGACCAGGTATGCAGGCCGTGATACGAGCTCATGCTAGCTAGGGAGTTCAGAGGCCGCAAATGATGAAATGCAGGATCAGTGTCTCCAGAAGGATGGTTTGTCCCATTTACCATGCACATCTGCTTTGGGATGGGCTAAGTCAAGTGTGGGAGCTGATGTCTCCTCACTGACTGTGGGGAGAGTCTACAGAGTCTGTTAGAGCAGGTCCAGAGGAGGGCCACAAAAACAATCAGAGGGATGGAACCCCTGCCCTATGAAGAAAGGCAGAGAGAGGTTCTCCTCAGATTTTACTGACACAGCTTCTCCACAGGTCTACCATATCCCTGAGCCTCCCAGCAGACTCTCTGAGAATGAAGCAGCACCCACAGGAGAAGAAGAAAGACCTAGGGAGTTCCTACTGCCATTTGGACATGCACAAGTTCACTGGATGATGCATCAAAGGGGGTTCTGAGAGATTCCTGGACAGCCCTTGGAAGAAAGATGGAGCAAATACTCTCACACTCACTCACAACGATTTTGTACACTCATGCTTGCATTACAATTGAAGAAACTCCTCCAGACTTACATGTTCCCATCTACCCTTAGTGATCTCCTTAAGGGAGATGTGGGGGTTTGAGACCAGCCCTAGATCTGGAAAGGAAGTGGAGCCTCACTGGGGGATTTACACAGCAGCAGAACATTGTGTGTCTAGGACAAGCCAGACTCCCCACAGCCTGCAAACACTGAGGCTAAGACTCCAGAGATGAGTGTGACTGGTCCCAGTAAGAAAGGCACTCAGACTCTTCAAAGCATTCCTTCAAATGCCATCTATTAGCGCTAAGAACAGAAAGAAAGAGAGGACAGTATAGGTAACCTTACCTCCCTTCAGATGCTTAGAACCCTGAGCTGCTCTATGTCAGCTGCTCTGACAGAATGAGAGAATCACAGAAGAGTTGAGGTTGAAGGCACCTCTGGAGGTCATCTGGTCCCACGCCCCTGCTCAAGCAGGGCCACCTAGAGCCAGTTGTCCAGGACCATATCTGGGTCAGTTTTGAATATCTCTAAAGAAGGAGACTTGGCAACCTCCCTGGGCAACCCGTGCCAGTGCTCTGGCACTCGCACAGTGCAATGTGTTGCCCTCTTGCCAGGGACAGGACACTGTGCAGATCCCATCCACAGAAGGGTTACCCCATTGTGGCCAGTTGTGCTTTTAGAGCATTTTCTCAATCGGAAACACCTCTAGTCACCATTTCTACTGTCAAACACTACAACCTTGCCAGCTGTTTAGTACAGGTGAACAACTACCAGCAGCTTTCACATCCCTGTTTCTTAGGGTGTCAATTAAGCGGTCCAGCAGGGGAGTCAGAGTGGTGTAAATAACAGTTGCAGCTCTGCCAGTAGATGGTGTAAATCATCATTAATAAAAGGACCTCTGGCAACAATACCCTTTGATTGAATTGTAAAAACCACTTAGATCCTGTGGCTTTTTCCTGCCTTTCCAAGATCATTTGTCTTGGACAGGCAAACCAGGGGTAATGCCAAGAGCCACGCCAAGAGCCAGGAGCAGCTGTCCCTTCTGTCACAAGACATGCCATCCCTCCCTCTTCCACCAGGATAATTGCTGATGGTATCATCCTGAAGAAGGACCTTCTGCTTATTACAAGGTCTATTGTGGGAGGGATAGGAAGTCCAGCTGTGCTGCTGGAGATGATGGGTATTGATAGCATGACTAGGGAAGAAGGATTTCCAACATGCAAGTGAAATGCCTTTTGTAAAAGTTTAGCCTTCAGTTGTTTTGAGAGATGTTTCATTAGGCATAAGTCCCTGGTGCAGGATGGTGGAAGGGGGTTTTCCGTTCTTCCACTTGTACACTCTTGTCAGGACATCTGGATTTTCATGCAAGCAATAGGATATGAGGCTGTAGTGGCTGCCAAGAGACATTTCCACCCATCAGAAGGGTTGAGATTTGCAGGTATAAAATCTCTTTGCTTCCCCCAGAATGGCAGCGAGATCCTGAGCAGAAATTCTCAGGTGGGGGGACCCGTGAAGCAGTCAAGAGATGTGCCTTCCCCTTCAGCTCTCTTGGGACATGCACCCAGTACCCTCATCCTTGCTGATCTTCACATGCTCCTGCAAGCTCTGTGTCAGAGCAATTTGATCTCCCTCAGAAATACACCGTTTCTCTGTCCCCATTTCTGTGCTGACTGCCCTCACCTCCCACATGCTCAGCTCCAATTTCCAGCATCGACGCATTCAGCAGCATGGGCGACATTTCCCTGCTACTCCTGCCCATGCATGCTGGCCAGGTCCCCTAGACTGGATGGTGGAGTGGAGATGAAGGTGGAGTGGTGGCTATGGGCCATCCCAAAGGCTGTTCCCTGCTTTAACACTTGTGCCATTCTGCAAAGCAAACTATCTTCCAGAACCTGCACCCCCTGCCACCGCAGTGCAGTTCCAACCATAGCGAGATGAACGCCCTTCCTCAAGAGCTCATGGGGATGCTGACCCCTCAGGGCATCCTGCCTTTCTCGGCTTTTGTGGGCAGAGACAAGGCACCGCAAGGCCTGATGGTCACTGGCAGCAGAGCATGCAGGGATGTCTTCGACAGCTCCGAGTGACAGTGTCCAAAAGAGGAGCCACTGCCGGCTGTCCCAACCTCCCATTCCTCTGTGAATGGAGAATGTGCCCTCACCCCCTTCATCCCCAGAGCAACACCCTTCTCCTTTGGCAGCATGGGGAGTGTCCACAGAGGGAAGGACCACATGGAGGCCAGGCTTGAATGCAGCAGAACTTTAATGAGTCAAAACAGGGAAACAAAGTCACTCCAAGTAAAGCAGAGCAGTGCAGGGACCCCTGGAAGCAGCCAAGAGTCTGTGGTCCTTGGCCATGGAGAAGTTCCAGCGTGCTGTCTTTCCGCCTGCCCCATAGCTACAGAGGAGACAGACGGTGCCCACCAGGCTGCTCTTGGTGAGACCTTGCTGCCAAGGGGAACCAAAGCAAACAAGGAAGAGGGAGAGAAAAGCAAAGCCATCCAGCTATAGTGAAATCAACATCCAAAATCTCAATCCTCTGCCCAGCACCATCTTCTGAGTTCCTCAAGGTCTCTCAGTGGGGTGTTTCTAGCATCTTTCTCAGAGGAGGCACCTCCTGCCACCATAGCGGCTGGAAATGCCAGAGAGGTCACAGCACCCAGAGGTGATGGGCACTCCATCACAGCTGAGGATGCTGCCAACAGCAGCAGAGGTGGACGAGCCCACAAGGGTGTTCTGTGGGAAGGAGCTGAGGATGGGGCCGGGCAGGGCCACCACCACAGCAGGCGGCTCAATGACGACGGTGGAGTTCTGGCACTGCCTGACACAGGGCTCGTTGCAGCTGTTGGCCAGTGGGGTCGGGCCACATGGCCGGCATGGCAGGCACTGGTTGTAGCAGGACATGTCTCTAAGGGTGGAGGTGCACCTGGAAGAGAGGGCAGGGAGGAAGCAGAGCACAAGGGTGGGTGAGGAGCAGCCTGCTATTTTCTGTGTCACAAAGGAGCCAAGGCCACTCCTGAGTGGGGAGTTGGAAGCTGGACCCACACAGACTTTATCGCCCTGCAAAGAGCAGCCTGGTCCAGGGAGTGTGGGCTTTCTTTTCCAACACTGCTGCCTTTTCATTTCCAGGTTTGTGCCATGCCCATTCCCTGATGAAGGCTTCTTCTGAGCGCTGGGGTGAAAGGCTCCAGGATTTCTAGGGCAGGAATGCAGCAGTGCAGACAGAAGGCTCAGCCCAAGTGCTGGATGGGTCCAGTGCAGACAAGTGACATTAGCCTGGGTCACTGTGTTGGGACTGTTTGCAGTGCTGTTCTCAGGAAGAAGCTCCTGCCGTCCTTAGCTGGACCCCCAAGGGATGGCTTGTATGACCATGTGCCACCTCCATCTCTTTCCTTCCCTCCTCAGCTCTCCCCCATGCTCACTTGTTCTTGCCTCCCCAGGTGTGTGGGTTGTGCTGCTAGGTTTTGACCCCATCCTGACTAACACTGCCCTCAGGAAAAAAATTCTTGCTGGTTTTGGCTCATCCCCTCTCTGTGCATCTGTGAGTACACAAAAATTGCCGTGGGCTTGCCTGGGGCCTTGTCCTTCCCCAGAGTGCTCTAGCCCTGCTGCTGTTGTTCCTAGGTGTCCTTAGCCAAGTCCATGGTTCGTTGTGTTCCTATGTGTGTTCCTGTCTTGTGTGCTTTTGTGAGCAGCTGGGTTTGTGTGGATGGGTGTGGGAGCACAAGTTTGTGCATGATTCCATGCCAGTGTGCAGGAGACTGTGCCTCTGTATGGGGGGGTGTGGGTGTGTGTGTGTGTGTTCATGTGTCTCCTTGTGCGTTCCTCATCAGGAGGGAATGTGCTGCTTATGGCAGGGACACTCTGCACTACTGTGTCCATGAACACCACAGAGCAGCAGGTTCAAAAGATCTGAAGGAGCCGGAGTGCAGCTGAGTGGTGATGACACCAGCCTGCTAGAGATCTGTCCAGGGAAGAGGCCCTGAAATGCAGCCCCTGCCTCCTGACTCCTCTTTTTCCTGCCCCTCCAAAGCTCATGCTCCACCGCTGCCGATTTTAGGTCGCAACAAGGATGGTTTCACTCCAGCTTGGATCCCTAGTTTAATTGCATGTACACAATATTGTGAGTGCCTCAGCGTGGCTGGCAGTCCCCACTCCCTGCCTCTCCAGACACCACCACAGCTGCTCTCCCCAGCGACAGAGAGTTCAAAAGGATGAGGTTTGCTTTATGGGCATGGAGAATGGCTGAGGAATCCTGCTGACCATGTGCTGGCCATCCCTGAGTGCCCCCTCTCATGTCCCAGCCAATGTCAAACGTACAACTCATTGACCTGGTGCTGTGTCAGGCAGGGACTGAGACCTTGTCCCATGGAGATACTGAATGCAGGGACCACAAAGCCTGGCATTGCTGTGCTCTGCGGAGAACGACAGACTCTCTGTCTTTCACAGGAAAGCCAAAGAGCTGATGACTGCTTTGGACTTCAGCCTACAAAGACTTTCATGCCCCCCATTGGACTCTCCCTCTGAGTGCCCAGCAACTGCTCCTGGGAAGCAAGGGACATTGGATCTGAGCCACATCCCCCAAAGCCTGATGCTGTCCCACAGGCATGTCCGGAACAGACCCTCTTTCCAACACAGGCTGTCCACAGTGTGTAAAGTTCCCGAGACCATCTCCCGTCCTGAATGTCTGCCTGCCTGGGCTCAGGTCCAACTTGGAGGCAGTGCTGTTGAGGGCTTCCCTCCTTCCCTGTAATGGCCTTTGGTGAGATGAGGGCCAGGGAGTTCTTCTGGAAGAGCTCAGCCAGGGCTGATTCCCCTCTCTGTGGAGCTGCTTTTGAGCTGAGGCTGCAGTGTAGCCAAGGGCCCACCTCAATGTTTTCTCAGGAGGTGACAGACACTGCGGAGAACAGAAGGGAGAGCAGGGTATGTGTACCTGGAGTTTAGAAGGATGTTTGACACCCTCTCCTTTACTTCCTTTCTGACCAAAAGGGAGATGCAAGGGTTCATTCAGAGGATGATAAGGTGGGTGGTAAATTGGCTGGACAACCACGCTCCAAAAGTTCTGACCGTGAAGAAATGGGTGACTGGAAGCTCCCAAAGGCCAAAAAGGGCACAGGCAAGGTTTTGCTCCTGAGGGAGGAACCAGCCCATGTGGTCATGCAGGCTGGGGGCTGGCTGCCTTGGCAGCAGATGCACAGAAAAGGATGTGTGGTTTTAGGAGACACCCAGCTGAACGGGAGACAGCAGTGTGCCCTTGCAGCAAACAGGACCAACTGCATCCTGAGCTGTGTTAGTCAAAGTGAGGCCAGCAGGTGCAGGAAAGGGACCCTGTCCCTCTGGCCCTTGTGAGACCACCACTGGAGTACCGCATCCAGGTTGGGGCTCCCTGGTCCAAGAAGGATATTGACAGAGTGAAGCGAGTCCAACAAAGGCCACCGAGCTGATTAGGGGGGCTGGCAAACATGATGTGTGAGGAGAGGCTGAAGGAACTGGGCCTGCCCACCTTGGAGAAGAGCTGTCTCAGGGGACACCTTCTTGCTTCTACAACTACTGAATCAGAGGGGACAGAGAAAATGGACCAAGACACTGGAACTGCTCAGCATTAGGAGTGGAGGCAATGGACATCAGCTGGGATATGGAGAAATCGGATTAAGCAGTAGCCTAAAAGAAAGAACAACAACTGGAAGGTGTTTCCCAGGGAGGTTTTGCAACCTCCATCCTGGGAAGTCTTCAAGGCTGGACTGCATATGACCTTGAGCAACCTGATCTAATGGGATCTGTTCTGAGCATGGGATTGATCTAGATGACCTCTGGAGGCCCCTTCTCACCTACCTTCTGACTGTATACCTTTCACGGTGCCCTACCTGACCCCTGCATGCCCATGTCACACTTGTGCTCACATCCCCTTTACCACGACACAACTTTTAGGCATTGTGCTGGGAGCGCAGAGAGGCAGCTGAAGGGAGGCTCTGGGCCTCCTCCCTGCCATCCGCAGGGCATCAGTGGCTGCTGTTTCCAGCCCCTGAGCTCAGAGACAGCTCTGGGAAGCTGGTCCACCTCCTGGTCAGGGTCCTTCAGCTGTTCCAGGCTGCAGCTGGCGCTGTGCAGGCTTCTCCTCGTTGAGGGGTCGTTGCTGGAGGATGGGGAGAGTCGGACTGGCAGGAGCCAAACTTCTGCCGGTGCAGAGCCACGGAGCACTCTCAGCCCGGTCGAGACCCCGAGCGTCACCGTGGCAGGGCTCAGCCCCGGGGCGGAGTTGGCGGAGGCGGAGAGGGGAGGGGAGGAGGCACCGTGGGCGGAGCAGAGAGCCGGGGCTGGCGGGGGGCAGCGAGGCGCGGGCGGCAGAGCGGCGGGATGCGGCGGTGCCGGGGCGCAGGGCTGGCGGGGCTGGCCGCGGTGCTCCTGGGTGCGTGGGGCTGGCGGTGGTGGCGGGGCGCTGGACCTGGGGCTGCTTGGGACCGGCGCTGGGCAAGAGGCTCGCCTCTGGCCCTCCTGCTTCTCTCTTTCTCCCTTCCTCTTCCCTTCTTCTCCTTCCTTTCTCCCCTCAATGACTCCCCCCTTCCAACTCATTCCTACGCTCATCTCTCCACCAATTCTTAATGGGCACTGCCATTACTGCACATGTCGAGAGCCTCTGGAAACCCTCCACCTCATCATCTCTGTATGGTCCTGGCTGCTTCTGCAGGATTTGTTCTGCGAAATAGCAGGCAGGGCTGCGTAGAAAGCAGATTTTCAGGTTTTTTCTTTTTTTTTTCTCCTTTCTGGCAGTGGCTATGGGCAGAGCCCAGGTACAGCAGGAGCCGTCGGCAGAGACCACCGAGGACACCGGCATCAACATCACTTGCTCACACCCCAACATACAGACTTACGACTACATCCACTGGTACCGTCAGCTCCCGGGCCGAGGCCCCGCATTCCTCACGTTCGGTCATAAAGGGACCAAAGAGGTGCCGGACCCGCCGGGGCGGCTGTGGGTGGCGGCAGACCGCCGGTCCAGCGCCCTGTGGCTCGCCCGGCCCCGGCGCGGGGACGCGGCGGTGTATTACTGCGCCGTGGGAGACACGGGGAGAGGAGCCGGGGCTGCGGCCGGGCACGAACCACGAAGCAGGAAGGGCGGCGGGCGGGGCCGGGCGTGTGTGTCGGGGGCGGGGGGACAGCCCCGGCCGGGCCCGCCAGGGGGCGCTGCCGCTCCGCCCGCCGGGGCCGCCTCGCCCCGCCCGGCCCCGCCCGGCCCCGGGCCCCGCGCCCCTTCCCCCGCCCGACCGGCACCGGCACCGGCACCGGCATCGGGCCCGCCGAGGCCCCGCAGACCCCGCGCCACGCAGCCCTGCCAGGGACGTGCCCCCGACGCGGATCCGGAGACGCCCCCCGGGCAGAAACCTTCTCCCGCCCCTCACCCCATGCTCACCCCCGCACTCCCACCGAGGCGCAGACAGAAATCCCCCGGTACAGTGACGGCAGCGGCAGCGGGGCAGGAATCGCGACCGGAGCGGTGGCGGTGTCCGGCGGTGCCCGGGCAGGAGCGATTGCAGCCGCCGGCCCCGCTGGCTCCCGGAGAGGAGCAGCGCCTTGCTGCTGTGCAGGGGGAGGCGGGCAGCAGAGATCCTCCTGCCCACGGGCAGCCGGACAGCCCTCGGTCCTGCCGCAGGGACCGGCCACTGCTGACAGGGAACACGCAGGGCCTCTCTCGCCCTTCTGACGTGCCCCACTAGGTTAGCCAAGGCGACCCTGAGCAGGTGCTTTCCTCTGCTCTCTAAATACGGCGCCTCCTCTCACAAGTGGGGAATGAAAAGCTTTCCTGCCAAAAGAACACCGAGAAAGGGGTGGGAGGGGATGTTTCACATTTTGCTACTTTGTCAAAGCTGGGACATCCAATGTGCACCGGAGTCCTCCAGCTACAGGCTGTCACAGACCTTCCCAAAGGTTCCTGCCAGTGTTACAAAGTCATCAAATGGAGTCAGGAGTTCAAGCTCCACACCCACAGGAGAAGGCAATGTCGGGGTCATGGGCTCCTTCAAGCACTCCCCACAGTGGCTCAGTGTTGAGACCATGAGCTTGTTTGACAGGATTCAGAACCTTTGGACTTGAGGCCCAGCAGACAGGCTAAGAGCTTGGACTGGACACACTGACAGCAGCGTCAAGGGATGCCAGGTTCCTAGGTGGTGAGTGAGTCAGACACAGATTTGCTAAGTTGCCCAATGGAGCAGGAGGCCTCTGGGAAGAGACCATAGGCTCTAGGCAGTCCCCAGGGACCTCTGTGTGTCTCGAGTAGCTGAGAGAGCTGTTCAAAGCCCATGGTCAGAGGCTTCCAAGGCACAGAGGGAAGGATCAACCCTGCTCCCTGTCCCAGCTGGGCTTCGTAACTGTGTTTCCAGAGAACTCCTGGCAGGTGGACAAACAAGGCACAGCAACAGGCACGGCCAGGCGAGCACATGGATCAGACACAAGTTCCCATGGATCGACCCCTCTTGTTCCTGCCTCCATCTGTCTTCCCATGCTTGCTCCAGGCCAAACTCACTTGATCCTTCCCTTTCCCTGCCTCTCATCCTTCCCCTAAACATCCCATGTCTTGCAAAATCCCCAAATCCTTTTCCACAGAGTCCCGTAAGGAGTCCAATACACTTGTAGGCAGAAACACTGTTGAATTCAGAAGGTGATCCTCTCCTCTCATCCACCTGGGGGGTGTCATCCCCAGACAAGAGGTCGACTCTGATACCTGAAAGGAGGTGGAGTAGAGGTCTGTGAAGAACAGGGTTGTGCTGGATGCCCTCCCACCAGAGAGAAGCAGTGTCTCTGACTCTGTGTGGGATGTCTACAGCAGGTGCTGTTCCCAGAGACATTTGAAAAGGGAGAGAACTCCCCTGTGGGGGGAGAGAGTCAGACACCTAGATCTCGGAGCTTTTGCCTCTTCCTGGTTCTACCTCCTTTCAGACACTACGGAGGGGCAGGATACACTGGAGTGGCTGCAAAAGGGCCTGTCTCCATCCCTGAGAGAGGTGGGTGCAGGCTCCTGTCTCTGGCTGAGCACTGACTGGCAGGAGATGTTCATCACGGACACTCCTCCCCCGCAGGGGACTTGATGGGCTGGTTGTGATCTCCAGGAGAAGCAAAAAGCAGGAAAACAGCCTGCAGCCGTTAATTTTGTTCTTAACAGAAGAAAGTAGTAGAAGATAGTGCTGTGTTTTGGATTTATGATGAGACTAATGTTGATAGCACACTGAAGCTTTTACTTGCTGCCAAGTAGTCAAGGACTTTTCAGCTTCTCATACTGGCCTGCCAAGGAGAAGGCAGGGGGCACCCAAGAAGCTGGGAGAGGACACAGACACGGCAGCTGACCTAAACTGGCCAGACTTTTCCTACTGCAGCCCAGGATGCTGTTGGCCTTCCTTGCCCCCAGGCTGCATTGCCACAGCAGGCTCAGGAACAACCCTGAGACACTGAAACTGAATGGGAGGCAGCAGTGAGTATTCAGGAGAAGTATCCCAGCTGCGTGTCCAGTTCTAACTCTTCCCTCAGCATCCACCAATGACCACCGTTGGAGAACAGCATGGTGCTCCTGTGGCTTTCCCTCCTAGCCAAAGAAGCCCAAGGAAGGCAAATGTCTTCCCAGCCCGGCATCTGGGGATCAGTGAAAGCCTCACCTTGTGAGCAAGACCCATCAGCCGGCACGGGACAAGATTCCCTGTTCAATCACTTGAGCTGTCCCCCTGCTTCTCATGTCTCTCCTCCAGCTCTGGGGACTCACCAGTGCTTGGCTGGGGGGAACCCCTGTGTCCCTGAGTCCCAGAGGGTCCTCTGTCCAATGGAAAGTTGCTGATGTCTGCAGTTCTGTGATCTAGTTTGTCCATGTGTGCATGCTTCTCTTGTGATGCTCAGTCTGTTTTGGAAAGCAAAGAGCTGACCCTGGAAAGCATCTGTGCTGGAAGCTGACAAAAGCAGTGATGGTAGCAGGCCAGGATGTTCTCATCAATGGAGTGATGTCAGCTCAGTAGGCCATGGCATCAGGTGTTTGCAGTGAGGGCTTCTGAGGTGACAAAGAAAGCTGAGTCTCTGCCCCTGGAGAAAAATATCTCTGTAGGGTACTGGGAGGTGGATGAGAAGCCCCATTCCCACCTGGATGGGGTAAGAATGCGGTAAGAATGATGAGATTTGGATCCCATCTGGAGGTGCAATTCAGGTCTGTCCTCATGCTGGGCTGTACTCAAACATCTCTGAGGGTGGATTCAGGATCTTGCAGGAAAGGCAGGACATCTGGGAAGGCAAACAATAGATATGTTGGAATATGGGGGCACACACTAATGCCTTCTAGAATGACATTTCACAGGACCTGAGTGCTTTTCTACACCCACCTTCCACCTGAAACTCACTGCTCATTTGGCCAGCCTTTCCCTTTTCCTTCATGTTTGTAACTTCTTGAAAGTGACTGCCATGGCGTAGCATTGCTGCAAGGAGATGTTTTGGAGACTGAGCTCAACATAGGGCTTCCTCCCACAGCCTGGCCTCCAGAAACCCACTTTTCTCTGGGCTCAGGAGCCTTTCAGTGTCTGGAGGAACTCACACACCTGAGCAAGTTCAGCAGAGGCCACTGTCAGGGCATGTGGAAGGTGAGAGTGACTGGTTCTCTAAGGCGGTCAGATCGAGTCCCTTTCCCTTTCACAGGGAAGAGGAACTAAAAGGGACAGTGACAAACAAAGCACACAAGGACACCAATCTCTGAGTAAGTGATAAGGGAGCCAAGGAGGGAGATCAGAGCTCTTCAGCCTCTGCTTGATGGGCCATTAGGAAACTGCGGGTGTGGCTTGGAAGTGGGTCAGGCTGAGCTTTGGAAGTGACAAGAAGGGACAAGAGGAACATGAGGATTATGGATGTTTGAGCGGGGTCCTGCGGGACTAGGCAACACTTCTTAAGCAATGCTGAGGGGAAAGGTCGAAGGTGGGGGCATGGAGGGGACTGGGGAGGAGCACTGGGAGGCAAGAGAAAGGATAAGAGGAGGTACCTGCACCCAAGCAGGGGCTGGTCAGTGCACTTGTTGGGAGGAGCCCTGTGCCTCTTCACCACAGTCCCTCCCCCAGCTGCCTTATTAAATCCTTTCTGAACCATCCTTCTCTGCAACATCACTCCTTTTGCCGCTTGTGAGTGGCAGTAAACAGAGAGAGTGGTGTGAAAGAGAGATCTGGGTGCCAGTAACTGGGCAAACAACCAATGGCCATAGGGATTGTAGGCCTGGGTGCCAGCACCTGAGCGGACCAGGGTGTGTGCAGCAAGGTCTCAGTGCCAGCAACTGGAGAAGAGGCCTCTGGTCACAGAACCTGTCGGTGTCTGTGCCAGCAGCTGAAGCGACCTGGGTGTAAGCCAGGTGTGAATGCCGGCAACTGGAGAGGGAAGAGCGTGTCACAGGGGTAATACATCTCACTGTCAGCAACTGGAGGGACCACATTGCACGTGTTTTTGTGGGAGGTCTAAAAACCAGTGACTTGGAGGGACCTCGGTGTGTTTCTCATTTCTCTTAGTGAATTTAACCCAATGTGCATGGGTGCATATGTGGAATTTGCTAGCATAGTTCAAGCTGGTGTAGGCAGTGAGTGGGAGGAAAAGCTGCATCTAAAACCTGAGCCAGAGGTGGGTGAGGGAGCCCACGGCCAGTACAGGGATATTAGACAGGCTGATATTACCAAGCCGTGGTAATGTCTGAGGGATCTGCAATTGTGAGGGTGATTGTGAGAGGAGTGGGTGATTGCATGTGTGCTTGCTATTGAACAAGAGTCTGGCCTAGCCAGAGAGAAGGAAACCACTCCCATGCTGGGTAAGAGGGCCTGGGCTCCAGCCCCTAGATGGGCTCAGGACCTCTGATGACACTGGAGAGATGCATGAATGTGAGTGTGCTAGTGACTCCAGAGGGTGAGGGTGTGTGCATTTTGGCTAGGGAACTGTGTGTCACAGACATACTGGAGACAGTCCAACAAAGGGCTATGTAGATGATGAAGAGGAGCCTGGAGCATCTGTGACACGGTGATCAGCTGAGCAAGCTGGGTCTGCTCAGCACAGAGAAAAGAAGTCTCAGGGGAGATCTCATCAATATGTACAAATACCTGAGGGAGGCTTTGAAGAGGGCAGTGGCAGGCTCTTCTCCAAGGATGAGAGGGCAAGAGGCATTTGGCACAAACTGAAACCAAGGAGGCTCTCTCTTAATGAGCTGGGGTTCAGCACATAGTGCAAATCCTGCCCTTGCTGAGACTCGCTGGCATTGTTGTCTTTTGAGTTTTCATGGGATTTTCTTAGAAATAAATCACTCCTTATTTCTACTGTTGAGCAAAAGGACATTTATATGAAAGCACGGTGCTTCCCTCCCAGATCAAGACAAGGACATGTTGGTGGCAACGTTGCCAAATTTGCCAAGAGATATATACAGCTCAGCACAGCCCAGGTCTGTGCCTACCCAGGTCACATTAGTTTAACAAGAAGGAACAGTTTGTTCTCTCTGACATGCCTGGTGCATGGGATCAGTTTGGAGTTAACCTGGAAAGGACGTGGTGGTAGGGCACCCCATCTGCAGTACCCCACCCCTTCACGTGCCCTTTCAGCTCTGGGCTGCAGGGCTATTGCTATCTCCATCCTTCACAGTGCAGCACTCCAGTGGGTGCCCCATGTGCTCCCTGGGAGTAGGGGGTGGCCCCCTGATCCCTCACCCTGTTCCCTGCTGACCCCTCACCCTTTCCCCTGGAGTAGAAGTAGGTTGTCCTTGTCATCTCTGTGGTTGTGGCAGACCCCCTCTCCTCTCTCGCACTGTGTGTTATCCCAGCAGAACAAGACACAGCCAGAGGCCCTGGGCTGCTGCAGAGCAGGGCTCCTCTCCTGTCATGGGGGATTTGGGGGAGAGGACTTATTCCCAGGCAGCTGAGGAAAGAAAGGGGAGACGTGAGAGAAACAGGAGAGCCTTCTTTTCCCAGAAGAAATAGCAGTGTCCCCAGAGAGCTAAGGACCCCAGGGGGAGATGTGAAACTGAGGGGAGGATGGAGCCCCTCATTGTGGAAATGTTCAGAATGTCAGTGGCTGAGGGAGCCACAGGTGTTGCTGCTGCAGGAGGGAGAAACCCAGAAGGCGCATTTCAGGCACAGGAAGAACAGATCATTTCTCTTCCCTGCTTCTTCATCTGCTCCCTCATCAGAGTCATTTCTGGCAGCTGAGTTATCTTGGGGCTGGAGGTGGTTTTCTGACACTCTCTCACTCAACAGACAGGTGGCTTGGTCTTGGCATGCACCTTGGCTATCTCCTCTTCACAGCCTTCCTGGGCCAACTGCTGGATAAGTCCTGTCTTTCTAGAAATGCATACTTCTCCCAAGGAAACTGTTGCCAGCCTTATCAGGATCGTGAAGATTCAATAACTTTGAATAACAGGAAAACGCTGGGACATGTTGCCTCACACTTGTGGTTTTGCACCAGTTCCGTCAAGATGCTCTTACTATTGGAAACAAACTTAGAAGAGAGAGGAGAGGTACTTCAGACCACTTCACCACCTTTTCTCTCCCTTTCAAACCACCTCTCTCTGCTTCGGTCTTCTGATCCACCTGCTGTCACCAGAGGAGATCTCAGCTCTCTCCGCAGCCCCACATTTCTCCCTTTCCAATGCAAGTGAGCAAATCCTGCCAAAGCTATCCCAGGGACTTTTAAGCTCTCATCCCATTGACATTAACAGCGTGTCCCACTCTGCCTCCTGGCTGGCACATACCTGACATGGCTTCCAGTTTCCTCCTGCTTGGCAACACAGCCAGGGCTCCCTCTTTTCAAGCTTAGTATTGCATGTGCTCAGGGAGCTAGGACCCTTCAGAGGTGACGGGGATAGGGAAGCAGGATGAATCTTTTTGCCAGAGCTCCGTGGGCTCCTCAACATGTGTGAGGGCTGCTGGTCCCAGCACAGAAAGGCCAAGTGTTACAGCCTGTTCCTTGGTCCTCTGGGCAGTAGGAGCAGGAGTAGGAATGATTAGCAGGGACACAGCACAGCTCTCCTCAGGGTCTATGGTGGCCTGAGAGCTCTGACCTCCTGCCCGAAATTACTCTCCAGCTGGCTGTCCCCAGGCCCCAGGATTTTCCTGCAGGGCAAAGGACAGCGAGCCTTCTCCACCAGGGGTTTGCATTCTCTCCTGGCTTGCTTCCTGAAGCCTTTCCCTGCAGAGCTGCTGACCTTCACTTTCTTCCAGGCACCATGGGGCAGACCACCATCACCCAGCAAGAAGGACAAGTCACAGTGAAGAAGAAAAAAGACACCTTCCAAACAAGCTGCACCTACCAGACCTCCTACATTTGAGGCTCTCCCTGGTACCAGCAGAGGAGAGGCCAAGCTCCCCAGCTGGTCTCATGTCACACGGCACTGGCCCCAAGCGCAGTGCCCGTATCACCATGTTTCCCATTACCACAAGGAATACACAGCTTCCTGTGGCTGGAGGAAGTCGAGTCCACAATGTAATGTTTCCTGTCCATTCCAGACATCAGTTTATGCAGACGGGCTCTTAAATATTCCCACAGCACACTACATGAAGATGAAGTCTTCTTATTGTCAGTGATGTAAATATACACAGAAAGCTCTGCTGTCTGGTAAAGTACAAGCTGCACATATGTGAGCCACTGCATTTAATTATTATCAGTTTGTTCATCCTGACCACTGTTAAGCACAGGAGGCTCATCCATCCTCCCCAACGGCAACTGGGTTTCTCTTGTCTCGAGACAGAGACACCTTAAAGCTGCTTCCATTACATTATTTCCCTCCTGAATTTCAGCCATGGCAGTTGATGTAAAGAGCTGCTGTATCTTTGCCTTCTCCTATCTGCATGACTAATGATAAACCAGAACAAATGCAGACAAAGAAAAACTCAACCCAGGCAGCTCCCAGCATGGGGCACCCATGGGCCCTCAATTCCCCTGTGCTCTCTGAGGAGACAGCCCCAGCCTCAGCCTCATATCAGCAGGTGTCTCATCTACCCCACTGGTAGAAAGAAAGAGTGCATGACTACCTCCCTGGTGGGTGCTGTGATCTCCTTCAGGGAGACCTGGGGATCTGTAACCAGCCCTCCCAGCTCCTGTGCAAGAAACAATACCGCAGCAGAGGATTGTGTGTCTGCTTCCAGCCCAGATTCCTGCAGGCTGCAAATGTTGAGGTCTGCACACTGAAAAGAGCTTGAACCAATGAAGTTGCTCCCAAGTTATTTGCCGGTAAAGGTATTCTCTTCAAAAGCCAACCTCCCACCCCGCAAAGAGCAGCTGAGAGGAAGAGATTTTGTATCAGCGTGTCAGTGTTTCAGTTCACATGTCTGTGTTGAACTAGTTGCCTCCCCTCTCAGTAGCTTTGCCTTCCTCCTCTTGTGAGGAGTTTGCAGATGTGTGGGCTCAGAAAGTGGGTCGAGCGTCTGCTGCCAAACCAACCCTTGAGCAAGGCCTTGGGCAGAGGTGTTTCAGCAAGTTCAACACTTTGCTGCAGCAGTTCAGTAGGTCCCCTTCCACGGGGGGGGAAGGTGGTGTCCAACCCCTCTGTGCATCAAAGCAGTCATTTGGAAAGCTTCTGGCCACCCTTGGGTCACACAGGCAGCAGCCCCAGCCTCTCTTCCTGCTGTGCCTCTCTCCTGCTTCCCTCTCCCCTCTGCACAGAAAATTGTGCTAGCCTTCAAGGTCACCTGCTGAGCTACCTCCTAGCAGACCTCCATGCAGACTAGGAGGCACATCCATGCCCAAGAGGAGACTGCCAGCCTCCCACTGCCATACTGCAGTCCCATGGCTGCTCACTCGAGGTCACCACTGATCAGGCTCCCCAACCACAGGACATGCTCAAGAGGGCATTTCTAGGGAGAGGCAAAGCATGGCAGGCCACTGGCTCTGGAGCAGCCTTCCTCAGTTCCCAGGAACAGTGCCTTAAAAGGGCCGACAGCACTGTATCCCACACTCCCCGTACTCTGCAAACAGTGAAGAGTCCCCTTTTGCCTCCACTCTGAGCACCCCACCCTAGACTTACACCTTGCTCACTGAGCGCTTGGGACAGTGTCCAGAGAGGGAAGGACAACACAGAAAGAGGCTGGGCTGCAGCAACACTTTCATGCCACAAAAGACAACAATGAAGTTAGTATGAGAGTTGTGCCACTGTGAAGAGAGCACCGGGCACAGTCAAGATTAGGTATCCTTTGGCTGTAGCAGAGTTCCTGCAGGATGTCCCTCGGCTTGCCCTGAGGAGGCAGGGGTGCTGCAGGTCCCTCCTAGGCTGGCCTGGGTAGACAAAAGGGGATGAGAAGCCAACATGGAGAGGAGAGAGCAAAGACAGAGCAGAAGGAGGGAAAGGCAGGCATGACCCATGCTTTCAGGCTGATCCCATCCAGCCTTACATTGCAAGGAGAGTCAGAGATGCTCAATCTCTCTGAACGAGAATGGCCAGGAACTCCATCCTCCCTTCACTCACATGGCAGCACACATAAAAATGCATGAGCATGCACACCCAGGTACAGAATCACAGAATCACAGAACGGTAGGGGTTGGAAGGCATCTCTGGAGATCGTCTAGTCCGTGTTCCAGTTTGTGCCCGCTGCCCCTTCTCGTGTCTCTGGGCGCGACTGAAAAGAGTCTGGCCCCATCCTCTTGACACCTGCCCTCTAGATATTTAGAAGCATTTAGAAGACCTCTCAGTCTTCTCCTCTCCAGGCTAATCAGACCCAGCTCTCTCTGCCTTTCCTCATAAGAGAGATGCTCCAGTCCCCTCATCAGCTTTGTACCCCTCCACTGGACTCTCTCCAGTAGCTTCCTGTCTTTCTTGAACTGTGGAGCCCAGCACTGCACACAGTATTCCAGATGTGGACTCACCAAGGCAGAGTAGAGGGGGAGGAAAACCTCCCTCGACCTGCTGGCCACACTCTTCTTAATGCACCCTAGGATACTGTTGGCCGCCTTGGCTTCAAGGGCTCATTGCTGGCTCATGGTTAACTTGTTGTCCACCAGGACTCCCAGGTCCTTCTCCGCAGCATTGCTTCCCAGCAGGTCAACCCCTAACGTGTACTGGTGCCTGGGCTTGTTCCTCCCTAGGTCCAGGACCCTACACTTGCCCTTATTGAATTTCATTAGGTTCCTCCCCACCCAACTCTCTCGCCTGTCCAGATCTCGCTGAATGGCAGCACAGCCTTCTGGTGTGTCGGCCACTCCTCCCAGTTCAGAATCGTCAGCAAGCTTGCTGAGGGTACACTCTGTCCCCTCGTCCAGGTCATTGACGAGTACGTTGAACAAGACTGGACCCAGTACTGACCCCTGGGGCACACCGCTAGCTACAGGCTTCCAACCAGATTCTGTGCCACTTATCACAATCCTCTGAGCTCTGCCATTCAGCCAGTTCTCTACCCACCTCACTCACCACTCATCCCACCCACACTTCCTAAGCTTGCCTACGAGGATGTCATGGGAGATGGTGTGAAAAGCTTTACTGAAGTCAAGGTAGACAACATCTACTGCTCTCCCCTCGTCCACCCAGAAGGCTATCAGATTGGTCAGGCATGATTTCCCCATGGTGAATCCATGTTCACCACTCCTGATAACCACCTTCTCCTCCACATGCTTATTGATGACCCCCAGAATGAGCTGTTCCATCACCTTTCCAGGGATGGAGGTCAGGCAGTCTGGCCTGTCGTTTCCCGGGTCCTCCTTCTTGCCCTCTTTGGAGACCAGAGTGACACTGGCTTTCCTCTGGTCCTCAGGCACCTCTCCTGATCTCCATGACCTTTCAAAGATGATGGAGAGTGGCATAGCAATAACACCTGCCAGCTCCCTTGGCACTTGTGGGTGCATCCCATCAGGGCTCATGGATTTCTGAGAATCCTAGAATGCTTTGGGTTGGAAGGGACCTCAAAGATCAGGTAGTTCCAACCCCCCTGCCATGGGCAGGGACACCTTCCACGAGACCACGTTGCCCAAAGCCCCATCTGACCTGGCCTTAAACACTTCCAAGGAAGGGGCATACACAACCTTTTTGGGCAACCTGTTCCAGTGCCTTACCACCCTCACAGTAAAAAATTTCTTCCTAACATCCAATCTAAATCTACCCTCTTTTAGTTTAAACCCATTAGCCCTTGTCCTATCACTACATTCTCTGATAAACAGTCCCTCTCCATCTTTCCTGTAGGCCCCCTTTAGGTACTGGAAGGCCACGATTAGGTCTCCCCGGAGCCTTCTCTTCTCCAGGCTGAACATTCCCAACTTTCTGAGCCTGTCCTCATAGGAGAGGTGCTCCAGCCCTCTGATCATCTTTGTGGCCTCCTCTGGACTTGCTCCAAGAGCTCAGTGTCTTTCTTGTACTGGAGACCCTAGAACTGGATGCAATACCCCAGGAGGGGTCTTACAGGAGCAGAGTAGAGGGGCAGACTCACCGCCCTCCACCTGCTGACCACGCTATTTTTGATCGATCCCACTGTCCTTGTCACTGACAAAGATGTTAAACAGCGCTGGTCCCGGTACCGACCCCTGAAGAACACCACTCCTCATTGTTCTCCACTTGGACACTGAGCCATTGACCACAACTCTTTGAGTGCGACCATCCGGCCAATTCCTTATCCACTGAGTGGTCCATCCATTGAATCCATGTCTCTCCAATTTTGAGGCAAGGATGTCATGCGGGACAGTGTCAAATGCCTTGCACAAGTCCAGGTAGATGACGTCTGTCACTCTTCCCTTATCCACTAACGCTGTAACCCCGTCGTAGGCGGCCACCAAATTTGTCAGGCATGATTTGCCCTTAGTGAAGCCATGTTGGCTGTCACCAATCACCTCTTTATTTTCCATGTGCCTTAGCGTAGCTTTCCAGGAGGATCTGCTCCACGATCTTGCCAGGCACAGAGGTGACACTGACTTGGACCTGGTGAGGCCCTGGTGAGGTCGCACCTCTAGTACTGCATTCACTTTTGAGTCTCTCACTACAGGAAAGACATTGAGGTGCTGGAGCATGTCCAAAGAAGAGCACCAACACTGGAGAAGGGTCTAGAGCACAAGTCTGCTGAGGAGCGGCTGAGAGAACTGGGGTTGTGCAGTCTGGTGAAAAGGAGGTTGAGGGGAGACCTTATTGCTCTCTATAACTGTCTGAAAGGATGTTGTAGTCAGGTGGGTGTCGGTCTCTTCTCCCAAGTAGCTAGTGATAGGACAGGAGAAAATGGACTCAAGTTGCACCAGGGGAGGTTTAGATTGGATGTTAGGAAAAATTTATTCACCAAAAGGGTTATCAAGCATTGGAACAGGCTGCCCACGAGTGGGTCACCATCCCTGGAAGTATTTAAAAGAGGTGTAGATGTGGCGCGTAGGGACATGGTTTAGCGGTAGACTTGGCAATGCTAGGTTAATGGTTGGAACTGATGATCTTAAAGCTCTTTTCCAACCTAAACGATTCTGTGATTGTATGCCTGGGGGAAGGCCAGGCACCACAGAACAGCTGTGTGGGGTTGGGCACTGGCTGCTGTTGTTGGGGCGCCCTGTCTAATGGAAGCTGCGTGTGTGTGAGACGCATGAGGGCCCTGGTGTGCGGCCTGGCCAGGCTGATTTCAACAGCAACCTGTGAGTGGCCTTAGCCCTGCACATCTGTGTACCTGCGGGGCTGTGCAGGGAACTCTTTAGGGGGTGGAGGGTGTATAGGGTGTAGAGGTAGAATTCCCTTCTTGACCTCTCCGAGCCTCCAGCAGTGCTGGGCTCCTCACTGGGGGATAGCAGTGATTGGGCTCTGCATCTGCAGGAGATGGCTCTGAGGCCAAGGGGCCATATTGGAGCAGAGACACCAGAATGTAGGGCCTGATCACCACTGGCTGTGGAGGAGCTGAGTATGTCTTCCTCAGCTCCGAGGGACAGCGACTGGAAAGGCCCCACTGCCTTGTGTCCAACCCTCCCATTGCCCTGGGAATGGTGAAAAGTCTGCTTGTGTCCTCCCCTTCTCCCCCACCACCCAAGGCAAAGCCTGTCATCCTTGGAAACACGAGACAATGTCCTCCAACAAAAGGATTATGTGGAGGCAGAAGCTGTGATGCAGAAAACTTTAATGACTGTGAAGGGGGAAACAAGTTCAATTGTAGAGGAGGCTGCCGGTGCAGGGACAGCACCAGTCTGTGCCCATTGTCCACAGTGGAGATCGCACAAGGCATACATCTGCCAGTCCCACAGAGGGAGAGGGATCAGCAGGTGCCCCAGGTTGGCTCTGGGGGTCTTTAACCACCTAACTTTACATCCCCTCAGATGCTGGGCACCCTGAGCTGCTCTACATCAGTTGTGCTCACAGAATGGTTAATGTTGGAAGGGACCCCTGGAGGTCATCTGGCCCACCCCCACTTGCTCAAGCAGGGCCACCTATTGCCAGTTGCCCAGGATCGTGTGTAGGTGGTTCTTGAGCATCTCTAAGGGGGGAAACTCAGCCACCTATTCCAGTGCTCAGTCACTCCCACAGAAGCGTAGAACACTGTTGCCCTCTCACCAAGGCACAGGCACTGTGCAGATCCCATCCACAGAAGAGTTGACAGTTGAGGGTTTGGGTATTTTTTCTTCAGAGGAAACAGCTCTATTCCTCATTTGAACTGTCAAACACTAAAACCATACCAGTTGTTTATTGCATGTGAACAAATACCGGGAGCTTTCACATCCTTCTTTCTCAGGCTGTAAACCAAGGCATTCAGCAGCAGAGTGAGAGCCATGTAAACAACTGCCACCGCTCTGTCTAGTGACCATTTTGAGGTCACTTCGCACGTAGGTGAAGGCACACGGGCCATAGAAACAGGCCACAACAGTGAAACGGGAAGCATGTGTTGAGACAACTCTGCACTTGCCTTCCACACAGCAGAGTAGCAGGATGCTTCTCGCTCTGCACCTGTAAAAAGTGAGGATGAAGAGGAAGCAGGCAAGGACCACACCACCAATACAGAAGATGATCATGGCCTTGTTGTCAGAAGTGCCAGCACAAGCCATGGCCAGGAGATCTGGTGCATCAGCAAAGAAGTGGCAGATGTGCCTGTGCCCACAGTAAGCCAAATAGGAGGTGAGCATTGAACGCGGAGCAGGAGGCAGGCAACCGGCCAGACGCGCACAGCCTGATGCTTGATGGCCCCATAGCACAGAGGGCTGCAGACAGCCAAGCAGTGGCCATGGGACATGCGAGGGTAGAGGAAGAATTGGTCCCTGCCCAGCAACTGAGAGGAGTACAGCTGGGCCATGCAGCTGTGGAAGGAAATGGGTATGCCCTCCGACCTGAGGAAGTTCTCCAGCATCTTTGGAAGGAAGGCACTTGAGAAGAGATACAGAATCTTTGGCCTTCAGTCATTCTGAGATATGCTTCAGGAGCCATAATTGCCTCTTGATGGAGGACATCAGTGTTGGGATTTCCATCCTTCCGTTTCTACACTTTTGTCAAGACTTTTCATGCAGGCAATCGCATATGAGACTGTAGTGGCTGCCAAGAGACATTTCAATCAATCAGAAGGGATGAGATTGACATGTAAAAAATACTCTCCCCCCTCAGAATGGCAGCCAATTCCTGAGCACAAATTCTCTGGAGGGACCCATGAAGCAGTCAAGAGCTCTGCCTTCACCTTCAGCTCTCTTGGGAAGTGCACCAAGTAACCTTGTCTTTGCTGATCTTCACATGCTCCTGCGAGCTCTGTATCAGAGCAATTTGATCTCCCTTAGAAATACACCATTCCACTGACCTTATTTCTGTGCTGACTGCCCTCAGCTCCCACATGCTCAGCTCCAATTTCTAGCCTTGATGCATTCAGCAGCATGGGCGACTTTTCCCTACTACTCCTGCCCATGCGTGCTGGCCATGACCCCTAGACTGGACAGTGGAGGGGAGATGAAGGTGGAGTAGCAGCTATGGGCCGTCCCAAGGGATGTTCCCTGCTTTACCACTTGTGCCATTCTGCAAAGCAAACTATCTTCCAGAACCCCACAACCACCTCCTGCAACCCCAGTGAAGCTCCAGCCATAGCAAGGAGAATGCCCTTCCTCAAGAGCTCATGGGGTGCTGACCCCTCAGGGCATCCTGCCTTTCTGGGCCTTTCTGGGCAGAGAAACAGCAAAGTAAGGTCTGATGATCACTGGCAGCAGAGCATGCAGGGATGTCTTCCTCAGCTCCAAGTGACAGTGCCCAAAAGAGGAGCCACTGCAGGCTGTCCCAGCTTCCCATTCCTCTGTGAATGGAGACTGTGCCCTCACCCTCCTCCACCACAGAGCAACACCCTTCTCTTTTGGCAGCATGGGGAGTGTCCACAGAGGGAAGGACCACAAGGCAGCCAGGCTTGAATGCAGCAGAACTTCAATGAGTCAAAAGAGGGAAACAATATCACACCAAGTGATGGACAGCAGTGCGGGGCACACCAAGGTCAGCCAATCATCTGCAGTCCTTGGCCATGGAAAAGTTCTTACATGGTGTCCGAATATCTGCACAACAGGTGGGAACGGATGCTCTGACCAAGCAGGCTGTGGTGGGACTTTGCTGCCAAGGGGAACCAAACCAAAGAAAAGGGAAAGAGAGGCACAGCCATGCCACTATTCTGAAAACACATCCAAAATCTCGATCGTCTGCCCAGCACCATCTTCTGAGTTCCTCAAGGTCTCTCAGTGGGGTGTTTCTAGCATCTTTCTCAGAGGAGGCACCTCCTGCCACCATAGCGGCTAGAAATGCCAGAGAGGTCACAGCACCCAGAGATGATGGGCACTCCATCACAGCTGAGGATGCTGCCAACAGCAGCAGAGGTGGACGAGCCCACAAGGGTGTTCTGTGGGAAGGAGCTGAGGATGGGGCCGGGCAGGGTCACCACCACAGCAGGCAGCTCAATGACAACGGTGGAGTTCTGGCACTGCCTGACACAGGGCTCGTTGCAGCTGTTGGCCAGTGGGGTCGGGCCACATGGCCGGCATGGCAGGCACTGGTTGTAGCAGGACATGTCTCTAAGGGTGGAGGTGCACCTGGAAGAGAGGGCAGGGAGGAAGCAGAGCACAAGGGTGGGTGAGGAGCAGCCTGCTATTTTCTGTGTCACAAAGGAGCCAAGGCCACTCCTGAGTGGGGAGCAGGAAACTGTGCCAGGAACCACACGGTCTTCATCATCCTATAAAGAGCAGCCTGCCTCAGACAGGGTCTCTCCTAATGTGTATACAAAACCCACCTCAGCCTCGTACCAGGCTCTGTGTAAGGAAACCGTCTCTGCACTTTCCTCTGTCATGACAAGAAGATCCAAACTCCAGGGCTCGACAGAGCCAGTATCAGGTGGGATGCCCATCAAGTGGAGATCTCACTTTGGACGAGCAGGAGAAGGGGCTCCAGACTCACCTGGTTCCCGAGGAGAAGGAGGCAAGAGAAGAGGATGAGAGAGCAGGGGCTTGGGCTGGCTTTTATACCTGCCCTGTGTTACCGCAGGACCAGAGGCACCCTTTGCAGAGGTAACAATTTTCTGACAAGCTCATCTTGCATGCAAAACATCACAGCTAATGATACGGGCTGTGCTTTCTTTTCCAACACTGCTGCCTTTTCATTTCCAAGTTTGTGCCACGCCCTTTCCCTGATGAAGGCTTCTTCTGAGCGCTGGGGTGAAAGGCCCTAAAATTTCTAGGGCAGGAATGCAGCAGTATGGGCATAAGACTCAGCTCAATTGCTGGACAGGTCCAGAGCAGGCAAGTGACACAAGCCTGAGTCCCTCTGTTGGGACTGTTTGCAGTGTCGTTCTTAGGATGAAGCCCCAGCAATCCTCAGCTGGACAACCATGGGATCCCGTGCATGAGGACGTGCCACCTCCATCTCTTTCCTTCCCTCCTCAGCTCACTCTGATGCTCACTTGCTGTTGCCTCCGGAAGTGTTTGGGTTGTGCTGCTAGGTTTTGACCCCATCCTGCCTAACACTCATCAGTCCCCAGGGGTCCTCAGCAGAGTCCATGGTTCGTTGCGTTCCTACATGTGTTCTTGTCTTGTGTGTCCTTGTATGCAGCCAGGTTTGTGTCGATGCATGTGGGAGCACAAATCTCTGCATGATTCTGTGCTGGTGTGAATAAGCATGGGGGGGGGGGTGTCCTTGTGTGTCCCTCATCACAAGGGAACACGCTGCTCTTGGCAGGGACACTCTCCAGTGCTCTGTCCATCAGCGCCACAGAGCAGCAGATTTCCAGCCTCAGAAGGAGCCAGAGTGCAGATTGAACGGCTATGGCACCAGCCTGCTAGAGATCTGTCCAGGGAAGAGGCCCTGAAATGCCACCCCTGCCTCTTGAGACCACTTTTCCCAGCCTCTCCAAAGCTCACACTCCACTGCTGCTGATTCCAGGCCCCAACAAGGATGGTTTCACTCCAGCTTGAATCCTTAGTCTACATTCAGTGCTCTCCCTAGCAATAAAGAGTTCCAAAGGATGGGGTTTGCTTTATGCGCAAGTAGAAAGGCTGACGAATGCTGCTGACCATGTGCTGGCCATCCCTGAGTGGATCTGCTTCCACTGCAGTCTTGGTGGTGCCTGGGGTGGGACACAGGTCCTCTCTCATGTCCATGTCAATGTCAAATGTACTTGTGCAGTTCATCAGGCCGATGCTGTGCCAGGCAGGCACTGAGACTGTGGATCAAACAGGTACTGAATGAAAGGAACGTGAAGCCTGATACTGCTTCCTGTGAGTGGAAGGACCAACCCTGTGGCTTGCGCAGGAAAGCAAATGACTTGACGGCCACTTTGGACTTCAGCCTACAAAGACATTAATGCGCTGCACTAGAATCTCATTTTATTATTGAAAAAGAGTGGAATCAGGTTTGAGGCCATGTTTCCCAAAGTTTGCTACTCTCCCAGTCATGTCCAGAACAGATCCTTTTCTGACAAGGGCTGTTGTGCACAGTGGGTAAATTTCTGAAGCCCATCTCCCCTCCGGAATGTCTGTCAGCCTGAGCTCACGTCTAAGTTGCACGCAGTGCAGCCAAGGGCTTCTCTCCTCCCCTTTAGTGACCTTCATGAGATCAGTGCCAGGGAGCTCTGCTGGGAGAGCTCAGCCAGGGCTGATTCCCCTCTCCATGGAGCTGCTTTTGAGCTGAGGCTCTCATGTAGCCAAGGGCCAACCTCATTGCTTTCTCAGGAGGTCACAGGCACTGTGGAACCAGAGTAGGGCAGGAGAGGAGTGTACCTACAACTTAGAGCTTTGACACAATTCTTCACTCCTTTATGATCAAATTAGTGAGAAATAATAAACACAGTAAGAGTATGATAAGGTGTGTGGGAAATTGGCTGGATTACCAGGCTCAGAGAGTTGTGACCATGGTGCAAAGCCCAGCTGGCCAATCCTTATTACTGGGGTCTAGCAGTAGAGACAAAGTAGCAGGAGCAATAGTGTTTCATGTTTTCATGAACACCATGAGTAATGGGCAGTGGGGAATTAGCAGCAGGTGTGTGGATAATACCTGGGGAGGTAGTACGTGTCGGACACGGCTCCTATTCAGAGGACCTGGACAAGCTGGAGACATGGGCTGACTGGAAGCTCACAAAGGCCAAAAAGAGCAAGGGCAAGGTTTTGCTCCTGAGGGAGGAACCAGCCCATGTGGTCATGCAGGCTGGGGGCTGGCTGCCTTGGCAGCAGATGCACAGAAAAGGATGTGTGGTTTTAGGAGACACCCAGCTGAACAGGAGACAGCAGTGTGCCCTTGCAGCAAACGGGACCAACTGCATCCTGAGCTGTGTTAGTCAAAGTGAGGCCAGCAGGTGCAGGAAAGTGACCCTGTCCCTCTGGCCCTTGTGAGACCACCTCTGCAGTACTGCATCCAGGTTGGGGCTCCCTGGTCCAGGAAGGATATTGACAGAGTGAAGTGAGTCCAACAAAGGCCACCAAGTAGATTAAGGGGGCTGGCAAACATGATGTGCGAGGAGAGGCTGAAAGAACTGGGCCTGCCCTTCTTGGAGAAGAGCTGACTCTGGGGAGACCTAAATAGCAGCCTTCTAGTACCTAAAGAGGCCTACAGGAAGTGTAGTGGCCACCAATTATAGAATCATAGAATCATAGAATGGTTTGTGTTGGAAGGGACCTTAAAGATCATCTAGTTCCAACCCCCCTGCCATGGGCAGGGACACCCTCCACTAGACCACGTTGCCCAAAGCCTCATCCAACCTGGCCTTAAACACTTCCAGGGATGGGGCCTCCACAACCTCTCTGGGCAACCTGTTCCAGTACCTCACCACCCTCACAGTAAAGACTTTCTTTCTAACACCTAATCTCAATCGACCCTCCTTCAGCTTAAACCCATTACCCCTTGTCCTGTCACTACACTCCCTGATAAACAGTCCCTCACCATCTTTCCTGTAGGCCCCCTTCAGGTACTGGAAGGCCGCAATTAGATGTCCCGGGAGCCTTTTTTTCTCCAGGCTGAACCAGCCCAAGCTCTGCTGCTTGTTAGATGCTCTGTTAGTTGTCAGGGCATATCCAGCATTTGAGCTGTCAGGATGAGACTTGTAGGGATTAAGTCCAGTCACCTCCACACTCCAGGGCCCAGGAGCCCAGGACAGTGCCTCCTGGCCCAGGGACCTTCCTTCCCCAGCCAGCTGTCCTCTGGCTGCCTTCCCCTTCATTCCTGCCCTGCAGGGCTCCTGCAGCCAGACAGGGCCTTTCAGGCTGGCTGAGCACAGGATGGCTTAGGGCTCCGTGGAAATTCTTCCAGTCCCCTCATGGCCTTGCTGGGCCTTGTTACTCTCCCTGAGGGCAGGCCTGCTTCTGGAATCCATCCCTCTCATGTCCCAGGTCCCTGAGGCGGTGGTTATTTCAGGGAGGTGATTTGCCACACTGCCGCCTTAGCTCTCACCTTCTCTCTGTCCTGCGCCTGTGCTCCATGGACGTAGAGTGCATCTCCATGCCTGCAAAGCAGGTGGGAGATGTCAGGCCAGGTCCCTGCTTTTGGTGGGGAAGTACTTGTGCCATGCACGGCAGGACGGTAGTAGTGGTGCCACAGGGAAGTCCCAGCCCTGGGCAAAGACACAACCGGGCTGTGCTGTCAGAAGAAGTGCTGCCTCTGCCAGCAGGGATGCTCTCTGTGGCAAGCCAGGAGAGGGTGAGCCCAGGGTGCTGAGCCCAGCCATCCCTCTCCCGTCCCGCCAACCCCGGCCCTGACTCCTCTGTGGGCCACGGCCGCGGCCAGAGCCCCGCTGCCGCCGCTCTCGCCTCCCTCTGCGCCCCACAAGGGCCGAGGCGAGATCTGGAAACACGCCATCGCAGGGCAGAAGAGGGGAGGGGACGGGAGGGGAGGGGACGGGACGCGACGGGAGGGGACGGGAGGGGAGGGGAGGAGGGGAGGGGAGGTGGCGAAGAGGAGTATCCGGAGCAGAGAGCCGGGGCTGGCGGGGGGCAGCGAGGCGCGGGCGGCAGAGCGGCGGGATGCGGCGGTGCCGGGGCGCAGGGCTGGCGGGGCTGGCCGCGGTGCTCCTGGGTGCGTGGGGCTGGCGGTGGTGGGGGCGGGGGACCGGGCCGGTGCTGAGCTTGGGGTGTTCCCCGCAGGTCCCTGGAGGCTGCCGTCCCCTCTGGCTTCTTCACGGACCTCGGCTCCCGAGCCATCCTCCCGTTCATCTCTCCCTCTGCTACCATTCCACATTCCCTCTGAAAACTCAACGCTCTATTCTTTGTCGAACACGCCCTATTTTCTACTTCCCCCCGTGCCTTTCCATATAATTCATGCAGTCATTCCCTCCCACTTGCTACTTTCTTTCTTTCCTTTATCCCCCTTTTCTCTTCAGTGACTCCCCCCTCTTCCACCTATCATTCATACCTTCCTTTCTCCACCAAGTATTAATGGGCACTTACTGCACATTTGGATATCCTCTGAAAACCCGTCTCCTCCTCATCTCTGTATGGTCCTGGCTGCTTCTGGGGGATTTCCTCCGGGAAACGGCAGGCAGGACTGGGCAGAAAGCAGGTTTTGAAATTTTTTTCCCCTCTCTTTTTCTGCTTTCTGGCAGTGGCTGTGGGCAGAGCCCAGGTGCAGCAGGAGCCGTCGGCAGAGACCACCGAGGGCACCGGCATCAACATCACTTGCTCACACCCCAACATACAGACAGGAGACCTCATGTACTGGTACCGTCAGCTCCCGGGCCGAGGCCCCGCATTCCTCACGTTGGGCAGCAAAGGGACCAAAGAGGTGCCGGACCCGCCGGGGCGGCTGTGGGTGGCGGCAGACCGCCGGTCCAGCGCCCTGTGGCTCGCCCGGCCCCGGCGCGGGGACGCGGCGGTGTATTACTGCGCCCTGAGAGACACGGGGAGAGGAGCCGGGGCTGCGGCCGGGCACGAACCACGAAGCAGGAAGGGCGGCGGGCGGGGCCGGGCGTGTGTGTCGGGGGCGGGGGGACAGCCCCGGCCGGGCCCGCCAGGGGGCGCTGCCGCTCCGCCCGCCGGGGCCGCCTCGCCCCGCCCGGCCCCGCCCGGCCCCGGGCCCCGCGCCCCTTCCCCCGCCCGACCGGCACCGGCACCGGCACCGACATCGGGCCCGCCGAGGCCCCGCAGACCCCGCGCCACGCAGCCCTGCCAGGGACGTGCCCCCAACGCGGATCCGGAGACGTCCCCCGGGCAGAAACCTTCTCCCGCCCCTCACCCCATGCTCACCCCCGCACTCCCACCGGGGCGCAGACAGAAATCCCCCGGCACAGTGACGGCAGCGGCAGCGGGGCAGGAATCGCGACCGGAGCGGTGGCGGTGTCCGGCGGTGCCCGGGCAGGAGCGATTGCAGCCGCCGGCCCCGCTGGCTCCCGGAGAGGAGCAGCGCCTTGCTGCTGTGCAGGAGGAGTCGGACAGCAGAGATCCTCCTGCCCACGGGCAGCCGGACAGCCCTCGCTCCTGCCGCAGGGACCAAGGGGGCATGGCAGCGCCTGGGCATCTCTTTCATCCCACTGACATTGCCAGGCCCTGGTCAAACAGAAAGACCCAGCTGAACCACTGCCAATACAAGGCCTTGCTTTGAAACCTCAACCAGAAATGCTTTCTTGGTAACTCTGTAAATCAGCTCTGAGACACAGTTACAAACTGATTCCTCCGGCTCCACAGTCCACTTCCCGATTGCTCCTGTGGGTGTTGGAGAGGCATCCTTTTGAGCACGTAGTTCTACCTGGCCACCAATGCGAGAACGAGATACTGATTCTCACAGACACCTACAAGTGTATCCCACAGTGGCTAGTGCTCAGGACAGAGAGCTTGTTGCACAGGATTCCCCTTTACCTCCGATTAAGAGCCTTTGGTGTTGAAGTGAAGTCCAGGAGGTAGGAGAGAAGCTTGAGCTGGGCACTTGTTGAATGACACATCTGAGACTCAAGGTCCAAGCTCAGCAGTGAGCCACAAAGAGATTTGCTAAGTTGCCCTATGGGGCTGAAGGTCTGAGGTGAGTGAGAACTGGAAAGAGACCCTGATCATGGGGTCCTGGGCCCCTCCAGTCCCCAGTGTGGCCTGTGTGGCTGTAGGAGCTGGCACAACTGTGAACGTCCGTGTTCACAGGCTTCCGAGGCAGGCAGGAAAGGTTCAGCCCTCTTCCCTGCTTCAGCTGGGGACTGGTGTGGCAGCTGTCACTGTATTACAAGGGAACTGCTTTGCAGTCACTGGAGAGCAGAGGGCAGTCCACTGTCCTGCTGCCATGGTCTCAACAAACAACAGGATGCTGAAGGCGTTGTGGGAGCAGGCTTGTGAATGAGGGCTGCTATGCTGATAACCTGCTTCCTGCAGTCCCTGCCAAGCGTGTGAGCAAAGGTCCCTGGGTGAGAAGTGGCAGAGGAGCCCTGCTCCAGACATTAAAATCAAGTGGCCCTTTTGCTTGCCTGAGTATTGGGGTTCTGGGGCCCGGGGTGGGACAAGCAGCTGGAGGTTGTGGGTAATGTGGGTAGGCGAAGGGACACAGAGGGACTGCCTGTACAACAGAGAGCTGTGTTGCAGAGTCTTCTTCCTGCCAGAGGGAGGGAGCGTGTCTGTCCCTGTGCGGCTGTTTTCTGCAGCAGATGCTCTTTACAGTTGTGTTTCTCTTCAGGTGCCTCCTCTATGGCCAGAGGTGAAGGGAAAGAGTGTGCAACACCTGGGCCCAGGCACTTCCTTGTGTGCCTGGTCCTTTCTCCATCCGGACACTCCCAGGGACAGGGTGGACATGGGTGGGTGCAGGGGTGCCTTCTCCATCTCCTGCAGGGCTGGGTGCAGGCCTGTGCAGCTGGCTAGGTGGTTGGTGTCAGGTGAAGTTTGTGAGGGATGCCTGTCCCTTTGATGGACGTGTCATACTGAAACCATGAGTCTGTAATCTCTCTGGAGGGCTTTGAATCAAAAAAAATTCACTCAATAGCCAATGTGATTATTAAGCAGGTATCCTTTATTGCAGTGCTGGGAGTCGCACCGGGATATTTCCATGAAAATGCATCTCAACGAGAAACAAATTGCACATGATTTATATTACATAACAGTTACATATTCATTAGGTTTCTGATAAATTTAATACATATTAATTATTATTCCAGGAACTCATGAATATATGCTACTGTCCTGATATGCCTGCACAGTTTCTTTCTCGGGTGGTCGTCAGGGGTCGTCCTCCTCAAATCTTCCTCTTTCTCCTCTTCTTCAGTGTATACAGCTGGGTGACCTCTTCTTCATTATCTCCATTTTGCAAGCTCAGCAACCTTGTTATCCGTCCTGCCCAGATGGTCCCAGGCTTGTTGGCATATCGGGCCCCCTTTATCAGGATGCCTCAAACTTTTTGTCTTTTTTCTAGTTCGTACCCAAGGACTGTTCCCTAATTTACGGCTTCTCTTATCTGGTTTCTACATTCCAACTATTTTACTAATTGTTTTCTTTCATACTGGAGCATGAGACAGGTGAACCCTGAGTTTGTGGGGCCTGACGCAAGTGTTGCCAAATTATATATTCTGTTTTAAAATTGTTCTACGCTAATTAGTTTCCCTTATTCAGCTTTCCCAAGACGGGTCCATGGTAGAGTTTGGGGGAAAGACCCAAAGAGGCCTGCCTGGAGCAGCAGGGAGAGAGTTTTGCTCCACCCTCTGGGCTGTGGTTTGGAGGCCTCTTTGATCTGGCAGAGGCAGCAGAAGACGGGAAGTTGCAAGCATCAGGACCCTCGTGCTGGCAGGTCCTTGGGCACCCCACGAAGGGAGAGCGTGACATGGTCCTCATTTTCCTGGCAGCCCTGGTGGAACTGGCAGACTTTGGTGAGATGTGACTTTCAGGCTGGGGAGAATGAGGCAAGGGTTTGTGCAGCTGGTGGTGGAAGCGGGGAGACGTGAGTCCTGACTCCCCAGGGAAACTGGGAGTGTTTCTGTAGGGAGAGCAGGGGCTGCAGACGGGTACAGCAAATAATCTGGGACATGTCAGGAGGAATGGGCATAAGGGGAGGAACATGACCTCACTTTACATTGGCAGGTACTGAGCATTCCTGCATGTGCCGCTAATACATAGGCAGCCTGAAAGAAGGAAAGCTGCTAGGGAACGGAGCAATGAGGCATCTAGGAGCTTCTCTCCTAGATGTATTGCAGACAATGCTACCAGTCTCTGTAGGGGTGGTCGTAAACCTTGGGGGACAAACAGTGAAGGCTAACTCGGTGCAAGAGGAGCTGAAATGCCATACAAGGACAGGGCAAGGTCAGAGGACGTGCTGTGCCATATGGAGGAGCTGTTCTAGCAAGAAGATATGGTCAGAGGTGGGAGAGGAGCAGCTCACGTCTTCTACTGCTGAAGGAGAGACGAGCAGTTAACATAGCTCAGAGGCAGATATGGAGAGAATCAGTGGACTGAAAGACCAGCATGAAAAGCAGGGAGATGGGGGTGGGGGGGGCGAGAAGTGACAAGAACCTGCAGAAAGAAGTGTGCAGGGACAAACAGCTCAGCGTTTCAGAGGCTTCAGAGAAAAGTGAGATGGGAAGTGGGGACAGTTAGCAAGCTGATGAAGTGACAGATGGACACAGACACAGGCAAGCAAAGCTGAAAGCTCCTTCTGGCTTTACAGGTCATGCCCAAAAGGACTCTGTGCTCCAGTTCCCAGCAGAAATGACCATCCAGGTGGGACACAACGCGACTCTGCACTGCAATTTCTCCACCAGCTATTCCAATCCATACATGTTTTGGTACCAGCAGTGCCAGACTCAGTCCCCTCAGATGCTGCTGCGGGTGGACAAATGGAAACCTCAAGTGGATTCAGGGAGGTTCTCCTCTACACTGTCTGTGGAGACCTCGCAGGTGTTTCTGCATGTGCGGGATGCCGAGCTCCAGGACGGCACTGCCTATTTCTGTGCACTGAGCCCACAGCAGTGCCCACAGTATGCAGCACTGCACAGAAACGTGGGGCATGCTCTGAGGGGCGCTTCCCTCCCTGCCACTGCTTGCATATAGCTCTGAGCTCAGCCTGCCCAGCAGTGGCACCTGGAGGCTGTGGTGAGGCTGGGTCTCTGCCTCCCTGGACTGTGCTGCTGTGTAGCACATGGCAGCGTGACTTTTACAGCTGTGTCTAGATCCAGGGTCTTTGATGATGAAAAGGATCCAAGAAACCTGACCTGGAGCAGACCCATTGCAGGTTACACCACGCACAAGCCAAACCAGGCATGTAAATGCCCTCTCCTTAAAATAGCTGATACACTGGAGCGAGTACTCAGGGCAAGCAACCTATCAGTTTGTCTCCTTGTTCCCTTTCCCTGTGCCTCCACTGATGGCCACAGCTGGAGAAGGAAGTTTGTGTTAGGAGACACAACTGCTCTTATGGTTTTGCCACGTGGCCATAGTAGCCCAAGAAGGGAAGAGCTCTTCCTTGGCCCACATCTGGATGTCAGCTAAACCCTCAGCAAGTGAAAAGACCCATCAGCCAGACACAGGACAAGATTCTCTGTTCAAGCCCTTCCTGCACTCGTCCACTGCTGGAGAAGGGTCCTGCTCTTTTTCATGTCTCTTCTCCTTCTCAGGGGAATCACCAGTGCTGGAGGGAGCCCCTATGTTCCTGAGTCCATGACAGTTTCTCTGTCCAACAGCTGGTAACCACATCTCTGTGATCTTGTTTCCTCCCACAGGCAACAGGAATGGCTCTGGGGACATATTCCCAGGCAATCCCACCCCAGCACTGCATGTGGAAGCTCATCTGGAGGGTGCTGACTTTCCAGCTTGATCTCACCCTCTGAGTTGGAATCTGTTGCTCCTGAAGCATCATCCAGGTCACCTGAGAAGCCCCAGGGTACTTAGTTGTTGTCCTACTGCTGTTCCAGGATGGCCTGCCTCTCCCAAGTGATGTGGGTCTGCTCTGCCAGCCCTGGTGGAGGCTTTGCGTGCCCCTATTTATCTCAGGGGACTCTAGGCAGCATTGATGGAGTGTGGACAGCAGCCCTCAGGGGCCTGCACTCCACTGTGTCTCGGGTCCCTTGAACATTTCATGTCCTGCTTGTGGTTGATCTCCAGGGCTGCAGAGGGCTTCAACACACCACAGACACGATTCTCCCTGCAAACCAACATCATCCCTAAGGAGGATTGAAAAGCAGTGATGGCTGCCTGGGGACAGATCCAGGCTCAGGTAAAATGCTGTCAGCCTGTGTAGGAATGGCCCAACTCGTGAGGGGAAGGCTGGGTCAGTGCAAGGAGCGTTGAAATTCCTTTCTGCCTGTACAGGTGACACGCCCAAGGACTCTGTGCTCCAATTCCCTCCAGAAAGGACCATCCAGGCAGGACACAACACAACGCTGCACTGCGATTTCTCCACCACCGATCCCAATCCCTACATCTACTGGTACCAGCAGCTCCCAAACCAGTCCCCTCAGGTGCTGCTGTGGTGAGCAAGTACAAAGCTTGCGTGGATTCAGGGAGGTTCTCCTCTGTGCAGTCTGCAGAGGACTCCCAGGTGCTTCTGTGTGTGCAGGATGCAGAGCTCCATGACAGCACTTTCCCTCTGGATTCTGAGCCTACACCCGTGCCCTCAGTGTGCAGTACTGTGCAAAAAGGGGAGGGTGTACCCTGGGGAGCAATTCTTTCCCCACCTCTCCTTGCATGGAGGTCTAAGCTCATCCTGCCCAGCACCCACACACTGGTGCTGTGGTGAGGCTGGGTCTCTGCCTCCCCAGCCTGTGCAGCAGGGAGAAAATCCGAGCATATTTCAATGAATCGCAGAATTGCTTATGCTGGGAGGCACCTTTTGAGACCATGCAGCCCCTGTTCAAGCCAGGTCACGTAGAGCAGGGTGCCCAGGACCATGTTCGGTCAGGTTTGTAAACTGGTGCCCACTGCCTCTTCTCCTGTCAGTTGGCACTACTGAGAAGACTCTCCTCTTCATTCCCTCCCATCACATATTTACACACATTGCCAAGATCCCCCACGAGCTTTCTCTTCCCCATGCTGAACACTGCCAGATCTCTCAGACTTTCTTCACCGGAATGACGCTTCAGTCCCTGCACCATTTTCCTGGGCTCACTCTGACATCTTTTTTGTACTTGGGAGCCCAGAACTGGCACTCCAGAGGTGGCCTGACAAGCGCGAAGTAGAGAGGAAGCGTCAGGTCCCTTGTCCTGCTGGCCACGCTCTTCCTACTGCAGCCCAGGATGCTGTTGGCCTTCCTTTCCCCCAGGGTGCATTGCCACGGCAGGCTCAGAAACAACACTGATCTGCTGAAACTGAGCAGGACACAGCAGTGAGTATTCAGGAGCAATACCCCAGCTGCTTGTCCAGCTCTAACTCTTCCCTCAGTGTCCACCAATGACAACTGCTGGAGAAGGGGGCTCTTGGTAGGAGACATGACTGCTCCTGTGGCCTTCCCTCCTAGCCAAAGAAATCCAAGGAAGAAAAACGTCCTCCTAGCTGGGCATCTGGGGATCAGTGAAAGCCTCACCTTGTGAGCAAGACCCATCTGTCAGGCACTGGACAAGATTCCCTGTTCAACTGCTTGAGCTGTCCCCCTGCTTCTCATGTTTCTCCTCCAGCTCTGGGGACTCACCAGTACTTGGCTGGGGGGAGTCCCTGTGTCCCTGAGTCCCTCTGGATTCTCTGCCCAACACAAAAATGCTAGTGGATGCATTTCTGGGATGTGCATTACTGGGATCTAGTTTGTCCCTCTTTGCACACCTGTCTTGTTGCGCTAATTCTGTTTTGGAAAGCAAAGAGCTGGCCCTGGAAGGGGGAAAGCTCTGGGGGAAGCTGACAAAAGCAGCCATGGTGGCAGGCCGGTATAGTCTAGTTCCTGCAGTGATGTCCCCTCAGTAGGCCATGTCAGTGGCTGTTGGCAGTGAGGCCTTCCGAGATGGCAAAGGAAGTTTAGGTTTTGTGGAAGAGATGGAATGGGGAGTATATCCAAAGGAGACATGGGTCAGAGGGAAAGAGAAGGAGGCAAAGAGAGTGAGTCACCTAGAGAAAAGTGTCTCTGTGAGGTACTGGAAGGTGGATGAGAAGCCCCATTCCCACCTGGATGAGGTAAGAAAGTGATGATTTGGATCCCACCTGGAGGTGGATATGGCCTTTAGCCATGGGATGGAGGCGGTGTAAGGGCTGGTAGGAGAGTTTGTGTGTTCACTTCTGATCATCGCATGATGAAGCAAGCCATGCAGAGGTGACCAGGTATGCAGGCCGTGATATGAGCTCATGCTAGCTGGGGAGTTCAGAGGCCACAAATGATGAAATGCAGGATCAGTGTCTCCAGAAGGATGGTTTGTCCCATTTACCGTGCACGTCTGCTTTGGGATGGGCTAAGTCCAGTGTGCGAGCTGATGTCTCCTCACTGACTGTGGGGAGAGTCTACAGAGTCTGTTAGAGCAGGTCCAGAGGAGGGACACACAAATGATGGGAGGGATGGAACCCCTGCCCTATGAAGAAAGGCAGAGAGAGGTTCTCCTCAGATTTTAATGACACGGCTTCTCCACAGGTCTACCACAACCCTGAGCCTCCCAGCAGACTCTCTGAGAATGAAGCAGCGCCCACAGGAGAAGAAGAAAGACCTGGGGAGTTCCTACTGCCATTTGGACCTGCACAAGTTCACTGGATGATGCATCGAAGGGGGTTCTGAGAGCTGACTGGGCAGCCCCTGGAAGGAAGATGGAGCAAATACTCTCACACTCACTCACAACGATTGTGTACACTCATGCTTGCATTACAATTGAAGAAACTCCTCCAGACTTACATGTTCCCATCTACCCTTAGTGATCTCCTTAAGGGAGATGTGGGGGTTTGAGACCAGCCCTAGATCTGGAAAGGAAGTGGAGTTTCACTGGGGTATTTACACAGCTGCAGAACATGGTGTGTCTAGGACAAGCCAGACCCCCCACAGCCTGCAAACACTGAGGCTGGGACTCCAGAGGTGAGTGTGACTGGTCCCAGTAACAAAAGGCACTCAGACTCTTCAAAGCATTCCTTCAAATGCCATCTATTAGCGCTAAGAACAGAAAGAAAGAGAGGACAGTATAGGTAACCCTAGAGTTGAGGTTGGAAGGCACCTCTGGAGGTCATCTGGTCCCACGCCCCTGCTCAAGCAGGGCCACCTAGAGCCAGTTGTCCAGGACCGTATCTGGGTCAGTTTTGAATGTCTCTAAAGAAGGAGACTTGGCAACCTCCCTGGGCAACCTGTGCCAGTGCTCAGTTACTTGCACAGTGCAATGTGTTGCCCCCTTGCCAGGGACAGGACACTGTGCAGATCCCATCCACAGAAGGGTTACCCCATTGTGGCCAGTTGTGCTTTTGGAGCATTTTCTCAATCGGAAACACCTCTAGTCACCATTTCTACTGTCAAACACTACAACCTTGCCAGCTGTTTAGTACAGGTGAACAACTACCAGCAGCTTTCACATCCCTGTTTCTTAGGGTGTAAATCAAGGTGTTCAGCAGGGGAGTCAGAGTGGTGTAAATAACAGCTGCAGCTCTGCCTGTAGATGGTTTGAACCACCATAGAAAAAAGAACCTCTGGCAACAATACACTTAGACTGAACTGTAACACCCACATGGATCCTGTGCCCTTTTCCTGCCTTTGCAAGATCAATTTTCTTGGACAGGCTAACCAGGGGTCATGCCAAGAGCCACGAGCAGCTGTCCCTTCTGTCACAAGACATGCCATCCCTCCCTCTTCCACCAGGATAATTGCTGATGGTATCAATCTGAAGAAGGACCTTCTGCTTATTACAAGGTCTATTGTGGGAGGGATAGGAAGTCCAGCTGTGCTGCTGGAGATGATGGGTATTGATAGCATGACTAGGGAAGAAGGATTTCCGACATGCAAGTGAAATGCCTTTATAAAAGTTTGGCCTTCAGTTGTTTTGAGAGATGTTTCCTTAGGCATAAGTCCCTGGTGCAGGACGGTGGAAGGGGGTTTTCCGTTCTTCCACTTGTACACTCTTGTCAGGACATCTGGATTTTCATGCAAGCAATAGGATACGAGGCTGTAGTGGCTGCCAAGAGACATTTCCACCCATCAGAAGGGATGAGATTTGCAGGTATAAAATCTCTTTGCTCCCCCCAGAATGGCAGCCAGTTCCTGAGCAGAAATTCTCAGGTGGGGGGACCCATGAAGCAGTCAAGAGCTCTGCCTTCCCCTTCAGCTCTCTTGGGAAGTGCACCAAGTAACCTTGTCTTTGCTGATCTTCATGTTCTCCTGCAAGCTCTGTATCAGAGCAATTTGATCTCCCTCAGAAATACACCATTCCTCTGTCCCCATTTCTGTGCTGACTGCCCTCAGCTCCCACATGCTCAGCTCCAGTTTCCAGCATCGACGCATTCAGCAGCATGAGCAACTTTTCCCTGCTACTCCTGCCCATGCATGCTGGCCAGGTCCCCTAGACTGGATGGTGGAGTGGAGATGGAGTGGTGGCTATGGGCCATCCCAAAGGCTGTTCCCTGCTTTACCACTTGTGCCATTCTGCAAAGCAAACTATCTTCCAGAACCCCACACCCCCGGCCACCGCAGTGCAGTTCCAACCATAGCGAGATGAACGCCCTTCCTCAAGAGCTCATGGGGATGCTGACCCCTCAGGGCCTCCTGCCTTTCTGGGCTTTTGTGGGCAGAGAAACAGCAAAGTAAGGCCTGATGGTCACTGGCAGCAGAGCATCCAGGGATGTCTTCCTCAGCTCCAAGTGACAGTGTCCAAAAGAGGAGCCACTGCCGGCTGTCCCAACCTCCCATTCCTCTGTGAATGGAGAATGTGCCCTCACCCCCTTCATCCCCAGAGCAACACCCTTCTCCTTTGGCAGCATGGGGAGTGTCCACAGAGGGAAGGACCACATGGAGGCCAGGCTTGAATGCAGCAGAACTTTAATGAGTCAAAACAGGGAAACAAAGTCACTCCAAGTAAAGCAGAGCAGTGCAGGGACCCCTGGAGGCAGCCAAGAGTCTGTGGTCCTTGGCCATGGAGAAGTTCCTGCCTGCTGTCTTTCCGCCTGCCCCATAGCTACAGAGGAGACAGATGGTGCCCACCAGGCTGCTCTTGGTGAGACCTTGCTGCCAAGGGGAACCAAAGCAAACAAGGAAGAGGGAGAGAAAAGCAAAGCCATCCAGCTATAGTGAAATCAACATCCAAAATCTCAATCCTCTGCCCAGCACCATCTTCTGAGTTCCTCAGGGTCTCTCAGTGGGGTGTTTCTAGCATCTTTCTCAGAGGAGGCACCTCCTGCCACCATAGCGGCTGGAAATGCCAGAGAGGTCACAGCACCCAGAGGTGATGGGCACTCCATCACAGCTGAGGATGCTGCCAACAGCAGCAGAGGTGGACGAGCCCACAACAGTGTTCTGTGGGAAGGAGCTGAGGATGGGGCCGGGCAGGGTCACCACCACAGCAGGCGGCTCAATGACGACGGTGGAGTTCTGGCACTGCCTGACACAGGGCTCGTTGCAGCTGTTGGCCAGCGGGGTCGGGCCACATGGCCGGCATGGCAGGCACTGGTTGTAGCAGGACATGTCTCTAAGGGTGGAGGTGCACCTGGAAGAGAGGGCAGGGAGGAAGCAGAGCACAAGGGTGGGTGAGGAGCAGCCTGCTATCTTCTGTGTCACAAATGAGTCAAGGGCACTCCTGAGTGGGGAGTTGGAAGCTGGACCCACACAGTCTTTATCGCCCTACAAAGAGCAGCCTGGTCCGGGGAGTCTCTCTCCTAATACGTAAACCAAAAGTCCTCTCAGCCCTGTCCCAGTGTCACCCTAATGAGACATCCTCTCCACTTCTCTTTCCCATAGTAACATGCTTCAAGCCCCAGCACAGGACAGAGCCAGTATCAGCTGAGAGGTCCATCAAGGAAATCTCTCACTTTGGAAGAGGAGGAGAAGGGGCTCCAGACTCACCTGGTTCTCAAGGAGAAGGAGACAGGAGAAGAGGATGAGAGAGCAGGGGCTTGGGCAGGCTTTTATACCTGCCCTGCGTTGCCGCAGGACCAGAGGCACCCTTTGCAGAGGTAACAATTTTCTGACAAGCTCATCTTGCATGCAAAACATCACAGCTAATGATACGGGCTGTGCTTTCTTTTCCAACACTGCTGCCTTTTCATTTCCAGGTTTGTGCCACGCCCATTCCCTGATGAAGGCTTCTTCTGAGCGCTGGGATGAAAGGCTCCAGGATTTCTAGGGCAGGAATGCAGCAGCGCAGACAGAAGGCTCAGCCCAAGTGCTGGATGGGTCCAGAGCAGACAAGTGATGTTAGCCTGGGTCACTGTGTTGGGTCTGTTTGCAGTGCTGTTCTCAGGAAGAAGCTCCTGCCGTCCTTAGCTGGACCCCCAAGGGATGGCTTGTATGACCATGTGCCACCTCCATCTCTTTCCTTCCCTCCTCAGCTCTCCCCCATGCTCACTTGTTCTTGCCTCCCCAGGTGTGTGGGTTGTGCTGCTAGGTTTTGACCCCATCCTGACTAACTCTGCCCTCAGGAAAAAAATTCTTGCTGGTTTTGGCTCATCCCCTCTCTGTGCATCTGTGAGTACACAAAAATTGCCGTGGGCTTGCCTGGGGCCTTGTCCTTCCCCAGAGTGCTCTAGCCCTGCTGCTGTTGTTCCTAGGTGTCCTTAGCCAAGTCCATGGTTCGTTGTGTTCCTATGTGTGTTCCTGTCTTGTGTGCTTTTGTGAGCAGCTGGGTTTGTGTGGATGGGTGTGGGAGCACAAGTTTGTGCATGATTCCATGCCAGTGTGCAGGAGACTGTGCCTCTGTATGGGGGGGGGGGTGTGTGTGTGTGTGTGTGTGTGTTCATGTGTCTCCTTGTGCGTTCCTCATCAGGAGGGAATGTGCTGCTTATGGCAGGGACACTCTTCATTACTGTGTCCATGAACACCACAGAGCAGCAGGTTCAAAAGATCTGAAGGAGCCGGAGTGCAGCTGAGTGGTGATGACACCAGCCTGCTAGAGATCTGTCCAGGGACGAGGCCCTGAAATGCAGCCCCTGCCTCCTGACTCCTCTTTTTCCTGCCCCTCCAAAGCTCATGCTCCACCGCTGCCGATTTTAGGTCCCAGCAAGGATGGTTTCACTCCAGCTTGGATCCCTAGTTTAATTGCATGTACACAATATTGTGAGTGCCTCAGCGTGGCTGGCAGTCCCCACTCCCTGCCTCTCCAGACAACACCACAGCTGCTCTCCCCAGCGATAGAGAGTTCAAAAGGATGAGGTTTGCTTTATGGGCATGGAGAATGGCTGAGGAATCCTGCTGACCATGTGCTGGCCATCCCTGAGTGCCCCCTCTCATGTCCCAGCCAATGTCAAATGTACAATTCATTGACCTGGTGCTGTGTCAGGGAGGGACTGAGGCCTTGTCCCATGGAGATACTGAATGCAGGGACCACAAAGCCTGGCATTGCTGTGCTCTGAGGAGAACGACAGACTCTCTGTCTTTCACAGGAAAGCCAAAGAGCTGATGACTGCTTTGGACTTCAGCCTACAAAGACTTTCATGCCCCCCATTGGACTCTCCCTCTGAGTGCCCAGCAACTGCTCCTGGGAAGCAAGGGACATTGGATCTGAGCCACATCCCCCAAAGCCTGATGCTGTCCCACAGGCATGTCCGGAACAGACCCTCTTTCCAACACAGGCTGTCCACAGTGTGTAAAGTTCCTGAGACCATCTCCTGTCCTGAATGTCTGCCTGCCTGGGCTCAGGTCCAACTTGGAGGCAGTGCTGTTGAGGGCTTCCCTCCTTCCATGTAATGGCCTTTGGTGAGATGAGGGCCAGGGAGTTCTTCTGGAAGAGCTCAGCCAGGGCTGATTCCCCTCTCTGTGGAGCTGTTTTTGAGCTGAGGCTGCAGTGTAGCCAAGGGCCCACCTCAATGTTTTCTCAGGAGGTGACAGACACTGTGGAGAACAGAAGGGAGAGCAGGGTATGTGTACCTGGAGTTTAGAAGGATGTTTGACACCCTCTCCTTTACTTCCTTTCTGACCAAAAGGGAGATGCAAGGGTTCATTAAGAGGACGATAAGGTGCGTGGAAAACTGGCTGGACAACCACACTCCAAAAGTACTGACCGTGAAGAAATGGACCTACTGGAAGCTCCCAAAGGCCAAAAAGGGCACAGGCAAGGTTTTGCTTCTGATGGAGGAACCAGCCCATGTGGTCATGCAGGCTGGGGGCTGGCTGCCTTGGCAGCAGATGCACAGAAAAAGATGTGTGGTTTTAGGAGACACCCAGCTGAACGGGAGACAGCAGTGTGCCCTTGCAGCAAACAGGACCAACTGCATCCTGAGCTGTGTTAGTCAAAGTGAGGCCAGCAGGTGCAGGAAAGGGACCCTGGCCCTCTGGCCCTTGTGAGACCACCACTGGAGTACCGCATCCAGGTTGGGGCTCCCTGGTCCAGGAAGGATATTGACAGAGTGAAGCGAGTCCAACAAAGGCCACCGAGCTGATTAGGGGGGCTGGCAAACATGATGTGTGAGGAGAGGCTGAAGGAACTGGGCCTGCCCACCTTGGAGAAGAGCTGTCTCAGGGGACACCTTCTTGCTTCTACAACTACTGAATCAGAGGGGACAGAGAAAATGGACCAAGACACTGGAACTGCTCAGCATTAGGAGTGGAGGCAATGGACATCAGCTGGGATATGGAGAAATCGGATTAAGCAGTAGCCTAAAAGAAAGAACAACAACTGGAAGGTGTTTCCCAGGGAGGTTTTGCAACCTCCATCCTGGGAAGTCTTCAAGGCTGGACTGCATATGACCTTGAGCAACCTGATCTAATGGGATCTGTTCTGAGCGTGGGATTGATCTAGATGACCTCTGGAGGCCCCTTCTCACCTACCTTCTGACTGTATACCTTTCACGGTGCCCTACCTGACCCCTGCATGCCCATGTCACACTTGTGCTCACATCCCCTTTACCACGACACAACTTTTAGGCATTGTGCTGGGAGCGCAGAGAGGCAGCTGAAGGGAGGCTCTGGGCCTCCTCCCTGCCATCCGCAGGGCATCAGTGGCTGCTGTTTCCAGCCCCTGAGCTCAGAGACAGCTCTGGGAAGCTGGTCCACCTCCTGGTCAGGGTCCTTCAGCTGTTCCAGGCTGCAGCTGGCGCTGTGCAGGCTTCTTCTTGTTGAGGGGTCGTTGCTGGAGGATGGGGAGAGTCGGACTGGCAGGAGGCAAACTTCTGCGGGTGCAGAGCCACGGAGCACTCTCAGCCCGGTCGAGACCCCGCGCGTCACCGTGGCAGGGCTCAGCCCCGGGGCGGAGTTGGCGGAGGCGGAGAGGGGAGGGGAGGGGAGGAGGCACCGTGGGCGGAGCAGAGAGCCGGGGCTGGCGGGGTGCAGCGAGGCGCGGGCGGCGGGATGCGGCGGGATGCGGCGGTGCCGGGGCGCAGGGCTGGCGGGGCTGGCCGCGGTGCTCCTGGGTGCGTGGGGCTGGCGGTGGTGGCGGGGCGCTGGACCTGGGGCTGCTTGGGACCGGCGCTGGGCAAGAGGCTCGCCTCTGGCCCTCCTGCTTCTCTCTTTCTCCCTTGCTCTTCCCGTCTTCTCCTTCCTTTCTCCCCTCAATGACTCCTCCCTTCCAGCTCTCATTCCTACACTCATCTCTCCACCAATTCTTAATGGGCACTTCCATTACTGCACATGTCGACAGCCTCTGGAAACCCCGCACCTCATCATCTCTGTATGGTCCTGGCTGCTTCTGCAGGATTTGTTCTGGGAAATAGCAGGCAGGGCTGCGTAGAAAGCAGATTTTCAGGTTTTTTCTTTTTTTTTTCTCCTTTCTGGCAGTGGCTGTGGGCAGAGCCCAGGTGCAGCAGGAGCCGTCGGCAGAGACCACCGAGGACACCGGCATCAACATCACTTGCTCACACCCCAAAGTTCAGGCGAACAACGTTCAGTGGTACCGTCGGCTTTCAGACCAGGCACCGCAACACATTGTGACAGGAGTCACTGGAGATAAACCAGTGCCGGACCCGCCGGGGCGGCTGTGGGTGGCGGCAGACCGCCGGTCCAGCGCCCTGTGGCTCGCCCGGCCCCGGCGCGGGGACGCGGCGGTGTATTACTGCGCCCTGAGAGACACGGGGAGAGGAGCCGGGGCTGCGGCCGGGCACGAACCACGAAGCAGGAAGGGCGGCGGGCGGGGCCGGGCGTGTGTGTCGGGGGCGGGGGGACAGCCCCGGCCGGGCCCGCCAGGGGGCGCTGCCGCTCCGCCCGCCGGGGCCGCCTCGCCCCGCCCGGCCCCGCCCGGCCCCGGGCCCCGCGCCCCTTCCCCCGCCCGACCGGCACCGGCATCGGGCCCGCCGAGGCTCCGCAGACCCCGCGCCACGCAGCCCTGCCAGGGACGTGCCCCCGACGCGGATCCAGAGACGCCCCCCGGGCAGAAACGTTCTCCCGCCCCTCACCCCATGCTCACCCCCGCACTCCCACCGGGGCGCAGACAGAAATTCCCCGGTACAGTGCCGGCAGCGGGGCAGGAATCGCGGCCGGAGCGGTGGCGGTGTCCGGCGGTGCCCGGGCAGGAGCGATTGCAGCCGCCGGCCCCGCTGGCTCCCGGAGAGGAGCAGCGCCTTGCTGCTGTGCAGGGGGAGGCGGGCAGCAGAGATCCTCCTGCCCACGGGCAGCCGGACAGCCCTCGGTCCTGCCGCCACTGCTGACAGGGAACACGCAGGGCCTCTCTCGCCCTTCTGACGTGCCCCACTAGGTTAGCCAAGGCGACCCTGAGCAGGTGCTTTCCTCTGCTCTCTAAACACGGGCACTCCTCTCACAAGTGGGGAATGAAAAGCTTTCCTGCCGAAAGAACACCGAGAAAGGGGTGGGGGGGGATGTTTCACATTTTGCTACTTTGTCAAAGCTGGGACATCCAATGTGCACCTGAGTCCTCCAGCTACAGGCTGTCACAGACCTTCCCAAAGGTTCCTGCCACTGTTACAAAGTCATCAAATGGAGTCAGGAGTTCAAGCTCCACACCCACAGCAGAAGGCAATGTCAGGGTCATGGGCTCCTTCAAGCACTCCCCACAGTGGCTCAGTGTTGAGACCATGAGCTTGTTTGACAGGATTCAGAACCTTTGGACTTGAGGCCCAGCAGACAGGCTAAGAGCTTGGACTGGACACACTGACAGCAGCGTCAAGGGATGCCAGGTTCCTAGGTGGTGAGTGAGTCAGACACAGATTTGCTAAGTTGCCCAATGGAGCAGGAGGCCTCTGGGAAGAGACCGTAGGCTCTAGGCAGTCCCCAGGGACCTCTGTGTGTCTCGAGTAGCTGAGAGAGCTGTTCAAAGCCCATGGTCAGAGGCTTCCAAGGCACAGAGGGAAGGATCAACCCTGCTCCCTGTCCCAGCTGGGCTTCGTAACTGTGTTTCCAGAGAACTCCTGGCAGGTGGACAAACAAGGCACAGCAACAGGCACGGCCAGGCGAGCACATGGATCAGACACAAGTTCCCATGGATCGACCCCTCTTGTTCCTGCCTCCATCTGTCTTCCCATGCTTGCTCCAGGCCAAACTCACTTGATCCTTCCCTTTCCTTGCCTCTCATCCTTCCCCTAAACATCCCATGTCTTGCAAAATCCCCAAATCCTTTTCCACAGAGTCCCGTAAGGAGTCCAATACACTTGTAGGCAGAAACACTGTTGAATTCAGAAGGTGATCCTCTCCTCTCATCCACCTGGGGGGTGTCATCCCCAGACAAGAGGTCGACTCTGATACCTGAAAGGAGGTGGAGTAGAGGTCTGTGAAGAACAGGGTTGTGCTGGATGTCCTCCCACCAGAGAGAAGCAGTGTCTCTGACTCTGTGTGGGATGTCTACAGTAGGTGCTGTTCCCAGAGACATTTGAAAAGGGAGAGAACTCCCCTGTGGGGGGAGAGAGTCAGACACCTAGATCTTGGAGCTTTTGCCTCTTCCTGGTTCTACCTCCTTTCAGACACTACGGAGGCGCAGGATACACTTGAGTGGCTGCAAAAGGGCCTGTCTCCATCCCTGAGAGAGGTGGGTGCAGGCTCCTGTCTCTGGCTGAGCACTGACTGGCAGGAGATGTTCATCACGGACACTCCTCCCCCGCAGGGGACTTGATGGGCTGGTTGTGATCTCCAGGAGAAGGAAAAAGCAGGAAAACAGCCTGCAGCCGTTAATTTTGTTCTTAACAGAAGAAAGTAGTAGAAGATAGTGCTGTGTTTTGGATTTATGATGAGACTAATGTTGATAGCACACTGAAGGTTCTACTTGCTGCCAAGCAGACAAGGACTTTTCAGCTTCTCATACTGGCCTGCCAAGGAGAAGGCAGGGGGCACCCAAGAAGCTGGGAGAGGACACAGACACGGCAGCTGACCTAAACTGGCCAGACTTTTCCTACTGCAGCCCAGGATGCTGTTGGCCTTCCTTGCCCCCAGGCTGCATTGCCACAGCAGGCTCAGGAACAACCCTGAGACACTGAAACTGAATGGGACGCAGCAGTGAGTATTCAGGAGAAGTATCCCAGCTGCGTGTCCAGTTCTAACTCTTCCCTCAGCATCCACCAATGACCACCGTTGGAGAACAGCATGGTGCTCCTGTGGCTTTCCCTCCTAGCCAAAGAAGCCCAAGGAAGGCAAATGTCTTCCCAGCCCGGCATCTGGGGATCAGTGAAAGCCTCACCTTGTGAGCAAGACCCATCAGCCGGCACGGGACAAGATTCCCTGTTCAATCACTTGAGCTGTCCCCCTGCTTCTCATGTCTCTCCTCCAGCTCTGGGGACTCACCAGTGCTTGGCTGGGGGGAACCCCTGTGTCCCTGAGTCCCAGAGGGTCCTCTGTCCAATGGAAAGTTGCTGATGTCTGCAGTTCTGTGATCTAGTTTGTCCATGTGTGCATGCTTCTCTTGTGATGCTCAGTCTGTTTTGGAAAGCAAAGAGCTGACCCTGGAAAGCATCTGTGCTGGAAGCTGACAAAAGCAGTGATGGTAGCAGGCCAGGATGTTCTCATCAATGGAGTGATGTCAGCTCAGTAGGCCATGGCATCAGGTGTTTGCAGTGAGGGCTTCTGAGGTGACAAAGAAAGCTGAGTCTCTGCCCCTGGAGAAAAATATCTCTGTAGGGTACTGGGAGGTGGATGAGAAGCCCCATTCCCACCTGGATGGGGTAAGAATGCGGTAAGAATGATGAGATTTGGATCCCATCTGGAGGTGCAATTCAGGTCTGTCCTCATGCTGGGCTGTACTCAAACATCTCTGAGGGTGGATTCAGGATCTTGCAGGAAAGGCAGGACATCTGGGAAGGCAAACAATAGATATGTTGGAATATGGGGGCACACACTAATGCCTTCTAGAATGACATTTCACAGGACCTGAGTGCTTTTCTACACCCACCTTCCACCTGAAACTCACTGCTCATTTGGCCAGCCTTTCCCTTTTCCTTCATGTTTGTAACTTCTTGAAAGTGACTGCCATGGCGTAGCATTGCTGCAAGGAGATGTTTTGGAGACTGAGCTCAACATAGGGCTTCCTCCCACAGCCTGGCCTCCAGAAACCCACTTTTCTCTGGGCTCAGGAGCCTTTCAGTGTCTGGAGGAACTCACACACCTGAGCAAGTTCAGCAGAGGCCACTGTCAGGGCATGTGGAAGGTGAGAGTGACTGGTTCTCTAAGGCGGTCAGATCGAGTCCCTTTCCCTTTCACAGGGAAGAGGAACTAAAAGGGACAGTGACAAACAAAGCACACAAGGACACCAATCTCTGAGTAAGTGATAAGGGAGCCAAGGAGGGAGATCAGAGCTCTTCAGCCTCTGCTTGATGGGCCATTAGGAAACTGCGGGTGTGGCTTGGAAGTGGGTCAGGCTGAGCTTTGGAAGTGACAAGAAGGGACAAGAGGAACATGAGGATTATGGATGTTTGAGCGGGGTCCTGCAGGACTAGGCAACACTTCTTAAGCAATGCTGAGGGGAAAGGTCGAAGGTGGGGGCATGGAGGGGACTGGGGAGGAGCACTGGGAGGCAAGAGAAAGGATAAGAGGAGGTACCTGCACCCAAGCAGGGGCTGGTCAGTGCACTTGTTGGGAGGAGCCCTGTGCCTCTTCACCACAGTCCCTCCCCCAGCTGCCTTATTAAATCCTTTCTGAACCATCCTTCTCTGCAACATCACTCCTTTTGCCGCTTGTGAGTGGCAGTAAACAGAGAGAGTGGTGTGAAAGAGAGATCTGGGTGCCAGTAACTGGGCAAACAACCAATGGCCATAGGGATTGTAGGCCTGGGTGCCAGCACCTGAGCGGACCAGGGTGTGTGCAGCAAGGTCTCAGTGCCAGCAACTGGAGAAGAGGCCTCTGGTCACAGAACCTGTCGGTGTCTGTGCCAGCAGCTGAAGCGACCTGGGTGTAAGCCAGGTGTGAATGCCGGCAACTGGAGAGGGAAGAGCGTGTCACAGGGGTAATACATCTCACTGTCAGCAACTGGAGGGACCGCATTGCACGTGTTTTTGTGGGAGGTCTAAAAACCAGTGACTTGGAGGGACCTCGGTGTGTTTCTCATTTCTCTTAGTGAATTTAACCCAATGTGCATGGGTGCATATGTGGAATTTGCTAGCATAGTTCAAGCTGGTGTAGGCAGTGAGTGGGAGGAAAAGCTGCATCTAAAACCTGAGCCAGAGGTGGGTAAGGGAGCCCACGGCCAGCACAGGGATATTAGACAGGCTGATATTACCAAGCCATGGTAATGTCTGAGGGATCTGCAGTTGTGAGAGGAGTGGGTGATTGCATGTGTGTTTGCTATTGAGCAAGAGTCTGGCCTAGCCAGAGAGAAGAACACTCCTGTGCTGGGTAAGAGGGCTGTGTTGGCTTTGCGTGGCAAGGTTTTGGTAGTGGGGGGGGCTACAGGGGTGGCTTCTGTGAGAAGCTGCCAGAAGCTTCCCCTGTGTCTGATAGAGCCAATGCCAGCCGGCTCCAAGACGGACCCGCTGCTGGCCAAGGCCAAGCCAATCAGTGCCTCTGTGATAACATATTTAAGAAGGGAAAAAAACAAGTTAGAGTGAGGTTTTTTTATAGCCGGAGATAGGAGTGAGAAGATGTGAGAAACTCTGCAGACACCAAGGTCAGTGCAGAAGGAGCGGGAGGAGGTGCTCCAGGCGCCGGAGCAGAGATCCCCCTGCAGCCCCTGGTGAAGACCATGGTGAAGCAGGCTGTCCCCCTGCAGCCTATGGAGGAAGGATGAGGGGGTGTAGAGATTCCACCTGCAGCCCGTGGAGGACCCCATGCCAGAGCAGGTGGAGGCACCTGAAGGAGGCTGCGGCCCATGGGAAGCCCACACTGGAGCAAGTTCCTGGCAGGACCTGTGGACCCGTGGAGAGAGGATCCCATGCTGGAGCAGGTTTGCTGGCAGGACTTGTGACCCCATGGGGGACCCACACTGGAGCAGTCTGCTCCTGAAGGTCTGCACCCCATGGGAGAGACCCACGCTGGAGCAGTTCTTGAAGGACTGTAGCCCGTGGGAAGGACTCACGTTGGAGAAGTTTGTGAAGGACTGTCTCCCGTGAGAGGGACTCCATGCTGGAGCAGGGGAACGATGAGAGGAGTCCTCCCCCTGAGGATGAAGAAGTGGCAGAAACAACGTGTGATCAACTGACTGCAACCCCCATTCCCCGTCCCCCTGTGCTGCTGAGAGGGGAGGAGGTTGAAGCCGGGAGTGAAGTTGAGCCCAGGAAGATGGGAGGGGTGGGGGGAGGTGTTTTAAGATTTCATTTTATTTCTCATTCCTCTACTCTGTTTTGCTTAGTAATAAATTAGATGAATTTCCTCTCTAAGTTCAGTCTGTTTTGCTCGTGACGATAATTAGCGAGTGATCTCTCCCTGTGCTTCTCTCGACTCACAAGCTTTTCATTATACTTTTTTCTCCCCTGTCTAGTGAATGAGGGGAGTGATAGAGCAGCTCTGGTGGGCACCTGGCCCCCAGCCAGGGTCAACCCACCACAAGGGCCCAGGCTCCAGCGCCTAGATGGGCTGAGGACCTCTGATGACCCTGGAGAGATGCATGAATGTGAGTGTGCTAGTGACTCCAGCGGGTGAGGGTGTGTGCATTTTGGCTGGGGAACTGTGTGTCACAGACATACTGGAGACAGTCCAACAAAGGGCTATGTAGAAGATGAAGAGGAGCCTGGAGCATCTGTGACATGGTGATCGGCTGAGCAAGCTGGGTCTGCTCAGCACAGAGAAAAGAAGTCTCAGGGGAGATCTCATCAATATGTACAAATACCTGAGGGAGGCTTTGAAGAGGGCAGCGGCAGGCTCTTCTCCAAGGATGAGAGGGCAAGAGGCATTTGGCACAAACTGAAACCAAGGAGGCTCTCTCTTAATGAGCTGGGGTTCAGCACATAGTGCAAATCCTGCCCTTGCTGAGACTCGCTGGCATTGTTGTCTTTTGAGTTTTCATGGGATTTTCTTAGAAATAAATCACTCCTTATTTCTACTGCTGAGCAAAAGGACATTTATACGAAAGCACGGTGCTTCCCTCCCAGATCAAGACAAGGACATGTTGGTGGCAACGTTGCCAAATTTGCCAAGAGATATATACAGCTCAGCACAGCCCAGGTCTGTGCCTACCCAGGTCACATTAATTTAACAAGAAGGAACAGTTTGTTCTCTCTGACATGCCTGGTGCATGGGATCAGTTTGGAGTTAACCTGGAAAGGCTGTGGTGGTAGGGCACCCCATCTGCAGTACCCCACCCCTTCACATGCCCTTTCAGCTCTGGGCTGCAGGGCTATTGCTATCTCCATCCTTCACAGTGCAGCACTCCAGTGGGTGCCCCATGTGCTCCCTGGGAGTAGGGGGTGGCCCCCTGATCCCTCACCCTGTTCCCTGCTGACCCCTCACCCTTTCCCCTGGAGTAGAAGTAGGTTGTCCTTGTCATCTCTGTGGTTGTGGCAGACCCCCTTTCCTCTCTCGCACTGTGTGTTATCCCAGCAGAACAAGACACAGCCAGAGGCCCTGGGCTGCTGCAGAGCAGGGCTCCTCTCCTGTCGTGGGGGATTTGGGGGAGAGGACTTATTCCCAGGCAGCTGAGGAAAGAAAGGGGAGACGTGAGAGAAACAGGAGAGCCTTCTTTTCCCAGAAGAAATAGCAGTGTCCCCAGAGAGCTAAGGACCCCAGGGGGAGATGTGGAACCTCATTGAGGAAGAAACCTGTGGCCTCCCAAATGGGAAATGTTGCCTCACACTTGTGGTTTTGCACCAGTTCCGTCAAGATGCTCTTACTATTGGAAACAAACTTAGAAGAGAGAGGAGAGGTACTTCAGACCACTTCACCACCTTTTCTCTCCCTTTCAAACCACCTCTCTCTGCTTCTGTCTTCTGATCCACCTGCTGTCACCAGAGGAGATCTCAGCTCTCTCCGCAGCCCCACATTTCTCCCTTTCCAATGCAAGTGAGCAAATCCTGTCAAAGCTATCCCAGGGACTTTTAAGCTCTCATCCCATTGACATTAACAGCGTGTCCCACTCTGCCTCCTGGCTGGCACATACCTGACATGGCTTCCAGTTTCCTCCTGCTTGGCAACACAGCCAGGGCTCCCTCTTTTCAAGCTTAGTATTGCATGTGCTCAGGGAGCTAGGACCCTTCAGAGGTGACGGGGATAGGGAAGCAGGATGAATCTTTTTGCCAGAGCTCCGTGGGCTCCTCAACATGTGTGAGGGCTGCTGGTCCCAGCACAGAAAGGCCAAGTGTTACAGCCTGTTCCTTGGTCCTCTGGGCAGTAGGAGCAGGAGTAGGAATGATTAGCAGGGACACAGCACAGCTCTCCTCAGGGTCTATGGTGGCCTGAGAGCTCTGACCTCCTGCCCGAAATTACTCTCCAGCTGGCTGTCCCCAGGCCCCAGGATTTTCCTGCAGGGCAAAGGACAGCGAGCCTTCTCCACCAGGGGTTTGCATTCTCTCCTGGCTTGCTTCCTGAAGCCTTTCCCTGCAGAGCTGCTGACCTTCACTTTCTTCCAGGCACCATGGGGCAGACCACCATCACCCAGCAAGAAGGACAAGTCACAGTGAAGAAGAAAAAAGACACCTTCCAAACAAGCTGCACCTACCAGACCTCCTACATTTGAGGCTCTCCCTGGTACCAGCAGAGGAGAGGCCAAGCTCCCCAGCTGGTCTCATGTCACACGGCGCTGGCCCCAAGCGCAGTGCCCGTATCACCATGTTTCCCATTACCACAAGGAATACACAGCTTCCTGTGGCTGGAGGAAGTCGAGTCCACAATGTAATGTTTCCTGTCCATTCCAGACATCAGTTTATGCAGACGGGCTCTTAAATATTCCCACAGCACACTACATGAAGATGAAGTCTTCTTATTGTCAGTGATGTAAATATACACAGCAAGCTCTGCTATCTGGTAAAGTACAAGCTGCACATATGTGAGCCACTGCATTTAATTATTATCAGTTTGTTCATCCTGACCACTGTTAAGCACAGGAGGCTCATCCATCCTCCCCAATGGCAACTGGGTTTCTCTTGTCTCGAGACAGAGACACCTTAAAGCTGCTTCCATTACATTATTTCCCTCCTGAATTTCAGCCATGGCAGTTGATGTAAAGAGCTGCTGTATCTTTGCCTTCTCCTATCTGCATGACTAATGATAAACCAGAACAAATGCAGACAAAGAAAAACTCGACCCAGGCAGCTCCCAGCATGGGGCATCCATGGGCCCTCAATTCCCCTGTGCTCTCTGAGGAGACAGCCCCAGCCTCAGCCTCATATCAGCAGGTGTCTCATCTACCCCACTGGTAGAAAGAAAGAGTGCATGACTACCTCCCTGGTGGGTGCTGTGATCTCCTTCAGGGAGACCTGGGGATCTGTAACCAGCCCTCCCAGCTCCTGTGCAAGAAACAATACCGCAGCAGAGGATTGTGTGTCTGCTTCCAGCCCAGATTCCTGCAGGCTGCAAATGTTGAGGTCTGCACACTGAAAAGAGCTTGAACCAATGAAGTTGCTCCCAGGTTATTTGCCGGTAAAGGTATTCTCTTCAAAAGCCAACCTCCCACCCCACAAAGAGCAGCTGCAAGGAAGAGACTCTGTATCAGCGTGTCAGTGTTTCAGTTCACATGTCTGTGTTGAACTAGTTGCCTCCCCTCTCAGTAGCTTTGCCTTCCTCCTCTTGTGAGGAGTTTGAAGATGTGTGGGCTCAGAAAGTGGGTTCGAGCGTCTGCTGCCAAACCAACCCTTGAGCAAGGCCTTGGGCAGAGGTGTTTCAGCAAGTTCAACACTTTGCTGCAGCAGTTCAGTAGGTCCCCTTCCACGGGGGGGGAAGGTGGTGTCCAACCCCTCTGTGCATCAAAGCAGTCATTTGGAAAGCTTCTGGCCACCCTTGGGTCACACAGGCAGCAGCCCCAGCCTCTCTTCCTGCTGTGCCTCTCTCCTGCTTCCCTCTCCCCTCTGCACAGAAAATTGTGCTAGCCTTCAAGGTCACCTGCTGAGCTACCTCCTAGCAGACCTCCATGCAGACTAGGAGGCACATCCATGCCCAAGAGGAGACTGCCAGCCTCCCACTGCCATACTGCAGTCCCATGGCTGCTCACTCGAGGTCACCACTGATCAGGCTCCCCAACCACAGGACATGCTCAAGAGGGCATTTCTAGGGAGAGGCAAAGCATGGCAGGCCACTGGCTCTGGAGCAGCCTTCCTCAGTTCCCAGGAACAGTGCCTTAAAAGGGCTGACAGCACTGTATCCCACACTCCCCGTACTCTGCAAACAGTGAAGAGTCCCCTTTTGCCTCCACTCTGAGCACCCCACCCTAGACTTACACCTTGCTCACTGAGCGCTTGGGACAGTGTCCAGAGAGGGAAGGACAACACAGAAAGAGGCTGGGCTGCAGCAACACTTTCATGCCACAAAAGACAACAATGAAGTTAGTATGAGAGTTGTGCCACCGTGAAGAGAGCACTGGGCACAGTCAAGATTAGGTATCCTTTGGCTGTAGCAGAGTTCCTGCAGGATGTCCCTCGGCTTGCCCTGAGGAGGCAGGGGTGCTGCAGGTCCCTCCTAGGCTGGCCTGGGTAGACCAAAGGGGATGAGAAGCCAACATGGAGAGGAGAGAGCAAGGACAGAGCAGAAGGAGGGAAAGGCAGGCATGACCCATGCTTTCAGGCTGATCCCATCCAGCCTTACATTGCAAGGAGAGTCAGAGATGCTCAATCTCTCTGAACGAGGATGGCCAGGAACTCCATCCTCCCTTCACTCACATGTCAGCACACATAAAAATACATGAGCATGCACACCCAGGTACAGAATCACAGAATCACAGAACGGTAGGGGTTGGAAGGCATCTCTGGAGATCGTCTAGTCCGTGTTCCAGTTTGTGCCCGCTGCCCCTTCTCGTGTCTCTGGGCGCGACTGAAAAGAGTCTGGCCCCATCCTCTTGACACCTGCCCTCTAGATATTTAGAAGCATTTAGAAGACCTCTCAGTCTTCTCCTCTCCAGGCTAATCAGACCCAGCTCTCTCTGCCTTTCCTCATAAGAGAGATGCTCCAGTCTCCTCATCATCTTTGTACCCCTCCACTGGACTCTCTCCAGTAGCTTCCTGTCTTTCTTGAACTGTGGAGCCCAGCACTGCACACAGTATTCCAGATGTGGACTCACCAAGGCAGAGTAGAGGGGGAGGAAAACCTCCCTCAACCTGCTGGCCACACTCTTCTTAATGCACCCTAGGATACTGTTGGCCGCCTTGGCTTCAAGGGCTCATTGCTGGCTCATGGTTAACTTGTTGTCCACCGGGACTCCCAGGTCCTTCTCCGCAGCATTGCTTCCCAGCAGGTCAACCCCTAACGTGTACTGGTGCCTGGGCTTGTTCCTCCCTAGGTCCAGGACCCTACACTTGCCCTTATTGAATTTCATTAGGTTCCTCCCCACCCAACTCTCTCACCTGTCCAGATCTCGCTGAATGGCAGCACAGCCTTCTGGTGTGTCGGCCACTCCTCCCAGTTCAGAATCATCGCAAGCTTGCTGAGGGTACACTCTGTCCCCTCGTCCAGGTCATTGATGAGTATATTGAACAAGACTGGACCCAGTACTGACCCCTGGGGCACACCGCTAGCTACAGGCTTCCAACGAGATTCTGTGCCACTTATCACAATCCTCTGAGCTCTGCCATTCAGCCAGTTCTCTACCCACCTCACTCACCACTCATCCCACCCACACTTCCTAAGCTTGCCTACGAGGATGTCATGGGAGATGGTGTCAAAAGCCTTACTGAAGTCAAGGTAGACAACACCTACTGCTCTCCCCTCGTCCACCCAGAAGGCTATCAGATTGGTCAGGCATGATTTCCCCATGGTGAATCCATGTTCACCACTCCTGATAACCACCTTCTCCTCCACATGCTTATTGATGACCCCCCGAATGAGCTGTTCCATCACCTTTCCAGGGATGGAAGTCAGGCAGTCTGGCCTGTCGTTTCCCGGGTCCTCCTTCTTGCCCTCTTTGGAGACCAGAGTGACACTGGCTTTCCTCTAGTCCTCAGGCACCTCTCCTGATCTCCATGACCTTTCAAAGATGATGGAGAGTGGCATAGCAATAACACCTGCCAGCTCCCTTGGCACTTGTGGGTGCATCCCATCAGGACTCATGGATTTCTGAGAATCATAGAATGCTTTGGGTTGGAAGGGACCTCAAAGATCAGGTAGTTCCAACCCCCCTGCCATGGGCAGGGACACCTTCCACGAGACCACGTTGCCCAAAGCCCCATCTGACCTGGCCTTAAACACTTCCAAGGAAGGGGCATACACAACCTTTTTGGGCAACCTGTTCCAGTGCCTTACCACCCTCACAGTAAAAAATTTCTTCCTAACATCCAATCTAAATCTACCCTCTTTTAGTTTAAACCCATTAGCCCTTGTCCTATCACTACATTCTCTGATAAACAGTCCCTCTCCATCTTTCCTGTAGGCCCCCTTTAGGTACTGGAAGGCCACGATTAGGTCTCCCCGGAGCCTTCTCTTCTCCAGGCTGAACATTCCCAACTTTCTGAGCCTGTCCTCATAGGAGAGGTGCTCCAGCCCTCTGATCATCTTTGTGGCCTCCTCTGGACTTGCTCCAAGAGCTCAGTGTCTTTCTTGTACTGGAGACCCTAGAACTGGATGCAATACCCCAGGAGGGGTCTTACAGGAGCAGAGTAGAGGGGCAGACTCACCGCCCTCCACCTGCTGACCACGCTATTTTTGATCGATCCCACTGTCCTTGTCACTGACAAAGATGTTAAACAGCGCTAGTCCCGGTACCGACCCCTGAGGAACACCACTCCTCACTGTTCTCCACTTGGACACTGAGCCATTGACCACAACTCTTTGAGTGCGACCATCCAGCCAATTCCTTATCCACTGAGTGGTCCATCCATCGAATCCATGTCTCTCCAATTTTGAGGCAAGGATGTCATGCGGGACAGTGTCAAATGCCTTGCACAAGTCCAGGTAGATGACGTCTGTCACTCTTCCCTTATCCACTAACGCTGTAACCCCGTCGTAGGCGGCCACCAAATTTGTCAGGCATGATTTGCCCTTAGTGAAGCCATGTTGGCTGTCACCAATCACCTCTTTATTTTCCATGTGCCTTAGCATACCTTTCCAGGAGGATCTGCTCCACGATCTTGCCAGGCACAGAGGTGACACTGACTTGGACCTGGTGAGGCCCTGGTGAGGTCGCACCTCTAGTACTGCATTCACTTTTGAGTCTCTCACTACAGGAAAGACATTGAGGTGCTGGAGCATGTCCAAAGAAGAGCACCAACGCTGGAGAAGGGTCTAGAGCACAAGTCTGCTGAGGAGCGGCTGAGAGAACTGGGGTTGTGCAGTCTGGTGAAAAGGAGGTTGAGGGGAGACCTTATTGCTCTCTATAACTGTCTGAAAGGATGTTGTAGTCAGGTGGGTGTCGGTCTCTTCTCCCAAGTAGCTAGTGATAGGACAGGAGAAAATGGACTCAAGTTGCACCAGGGGAGGTTTAGATTGGATGTTAGGAAAAATTTATTCACCAAAAGGGTTATCAAGCATTGGAACAGGCTGCCCACGAGTGGGTCACCATCCCTGGAAGTATTTATAGGAGGCGTAGATGTGGCGCGTAGGGACATGGTTTAGCGGTAGACTTGGCAACGCCAGGTTAATGGTTGGAACTGATGATCTTAAAGTTCTTTTGCAACCTAAACGATTCTGCGATTGTATGCCCTGGGGAAAGGCCAGGCACCACAGAACAGCTGTGTGGGGTTGGGCACTGGCTGCTGTTGTTGGGGCGCCCTGTCTAATGGAAGCTGCGTGTGTGTGAGACGCATGAGGGCCCTGGTGTGCGGCCTGGCCAGGCTGATTTCAACAGCAACCTGTGAGTGGCCTTAGCCCTGCACATCTGTGTACCTGCGGGGCTGTGCAGGGAACTCTTTAGGGGGTGGAGGGTGTATAGGGTGTAGAGGTGGAATTCCCTTCTTGACCTCTCCGAGCCTCCAGCAGTGCTGGGCTCCTCACTGGGGGATAGCAGTGATTGGGCTCTGCATCTGCAGGAGATGGCTCTGAGGCCAAGGGGCCATATTGGAGCAGAGACACCAGAATGTAGGGCCTGATCACCACTGGCTGTGGAGGAGCTGAGTATGTCTTCCTCAGCTCGGAGGGACAGCGACTGGAAAGGCCCCACTGCCTTGTGTCCAACCCTCCCATTGCCCTGGGAATGGTGAAAAGTCTGCTTGTGTCCTCCCCTTCTCCCCCACCACCCAAGGCAAAGCCTGTCATCCTTGGAAACACGAGACAATGTCCTCCAAGAAAAGGATTGTGTGGAGGCAGAAGCTGTGATGCAGAAAACTTTAATGACTGTGAAGGGGGAAACAAGTTCAATTGTAGAGGAGGCTGCCGGTGCAGGGACAGCACCAGTCTGTGCCCATTGTCCACAGTGGAGATCGCACAAGGCATACATCTGCCAGTCCCACAGAGGGAGAGGGATCAGCAGGTGCCCCAGGTTGGCTCTGGGGGTCTTTAACCACCTAACTTTACATCCCCTCAGATGCTGGGCACCCTGAGCTGCTCTACATCAGTTGTGCTCACAATGCTGAATGTTGGAAGGGACCCCTGGAGGTCATCTGGCCCACCCCCACTTGCTCAAGCAGGGCCACCTATTGCCAGTTGCCCAGGATCGTGTGTAGGTGGTTCTTGAGCATCTCTAAGGGGGGAAACTCAGCCACCTATTCCAGTGCTCAGTCACTCCCACAGAAGCGTAGAACACTGTTGCCCTCTCACCAAGGCACAGGCACTGTGCAGATCCCATCCACAGAAGAGTTGACAGTTGAGGGTTTGGGTATTTTTTTCTTCAGAGGAAACAGCTCTATTCCTCATTTGAACTGTCAAACACTAAAACCATACCAGTTGTTTATTGCATGTGAACAAATACCGGGAGCTTTCACATCCTTCTTTCTCAGGCTGTAAACCAAGGCATTCAGCAGCAGAGTGAGAGCCATGTAAACAACTGCCACCGCTCTGTCTAGTGACCATTTTGAGGTCACTTCGCACGTAGGTGAAGGCACACGGGCCATAGAAACAGGCCACAACAGTGAAACGGGAAGCATGTGTTGAGACAACTCTGCACTTGCCTTCCACACAGCAGAGTAGCAGGATGCTTCTCGCTCTGCACCTGTAAAAAGTGAGGATGAAGAGGAAGCAGGCAAGGACCACACCACCAATACAGAAGATGATCATGGCCTTGTTGTCAGAAGTGCCAGCACAAGCCATGGCCAGGAGATCTGGTGCATCAGCAAAGAAGTGGCAGATGTGCCTGTGCCCACAGTAAGCCAAATAGGAGGTGAGCATTGAACGCGGAGCAGGAGGCAGGCAACCGGCCAGACGCACACAGCCTGATGCTTGACGGCCCCATAGCACAGAGGGCTGCAGACAGCCAAGCAGTGGCCATGGGACATGCGAGGGTAGAGGAAGAATTGGTCCCTGCCCAGCAACTGAGAGGAGTACAGCTGGGCCATGCAGCTGTGGAAGGAAATGGGTATGCCCTCTGACCTGAGGAAGTTCTCCAGCATCTTTGGAAGAAAGGCACTTGAGAAGAGATACAGAATCTTTGGCCTTCAGTCATTCTGAGATATGCTTCAGGAGCCATAATTGCCTCTTGATGGAGGACATCAGTGTTGGGATTTCCATCCTTCCGTTTCTACACTTTTGTCAAGACTTTTCATGCAGGCAATCGGATATGAGACTGTAGTGGCTGCCAAGAGACATTTCAATCAATCAGAAGGGATGAGATTGACATGTAAAAAATACTCTCCCCCCTCAGAATGGCAGCCAATTCCTGAGCACAAATTCTCTGGAGGGACCCATGAAGCAGTCAAGAGCTCTGCCTTCCCCTTCAGCTCTCTTGGGAAGTGCACCAAGTAACCTTGTCCTTGCTGATCTTCACATGCTCCTGCAAGCTCTGTATCAGAGCAATTTGATCTTCCTCAGACAGACACCATTCCACTGACCTTATTTCTGTGCTGACTGCCCTCAGCTCCCACATGCTCAGCTCCAATTTCTAGCCTTGATGCATTCAGCAGCATGGGCGACTTTTCCCTGCTACTCCTGCCCATGCATGCTGGCCATGACCCCTAGACTGGACAGTGGAGGGGAGATGAAGGTGGAGTAGCAGCTATGGGCCGTCCCAAGGGATGTTCCCTGCTTTACCACTTGTGCCATTCTGCAAAGCAAACTATCTTCCAGAACCCCACAACCACCTCCTGCAACCCCAGTGAAGCTCCAGCCATAGCAAGGAGAATGCCCTTCCTCAAGAGCTCATGGGGTGCTGACCCCTCAGGGCATCCTGCCTTTCTGGGCCTTTCTGGGCAGAGAAACAGCAAAGTAAGGTCTGATGATCACTGGCAGCAGAGCATGCAGGGATGTCTTCCTCAGCTCCAAGTGACAGTGCCCAAAAGAGGAGCCACTGCAGGCTGTCCCAGCTTCCCATTCCTCTGTGAATGGAGACTTGTGCCCTCACCCTCCTCCACCACAGAGTAACCCCCTTCTCCTTTGGCAGCATGGGGAGTGTCCACAGAGGGAAGGACCACAAGGCAGCCAGGCTTGAATGCAGCAGAACTTCAATGAGTCAAAAGAGGGAAACAATATCACACCAAGTGATGGACAGCAGTGCGGGGCACACCAAGGTCAGCCAATCGTCTGCAGTCCTTGGCCATGGAAAAGTTCTTACATGGTGTCCGAATATCTGCACAACAGGTGGGAACGGATGCTCTGACCAAGCAGGCTGTGGTGGGACTTTGCTGCCAAGGGGAACCAAACCAAAGAAAAGGGAAAGAGAGGCACAGCCATGCCGCTATTCTGAAAACACATCCAAAATCTTGATCGTCTGCCTAGCACCATCTTCTGAGTTCCTCAAGGTCTCTCAGTGGGGTGTTTCTAGCATCTTTCTCAGAGGAGGCACCTCCTGCCACCATAGAGGCTGGAAATGCCAGAGAGGTCACAGCACCCAGAGGTGATGGGCACTCCATCACAGCTGAGGATGCTGCCAACAGCAGCAGAGGTGGACGAGCCCACAAGGGTGTTCTGTGGGAAGGAGCTGAGGATGGGGCCGGGCAGGGTCACCACCACAGCAGGCGGCTCAATGACGACGGTGGAGTTCTGGCACTGCCTGACACAGGGCTCATTGCAGCTGTTGGCCAGTGGGGTCGGGCCACATGGCCGGCATGGCAGGCACTGGTTGTAGCAGGACATGTCTCTAAGGGTGGAGGTGCACCTGGAAGAGAGGGCAGGGAGGAAGCAGAGCACAAGGGTGGGTGAGGAGCAGCCTGCTATTTTCTGTGTCACAAAGGAGCCAAGGCCACTCCTGAGTGGGGAGCCGGAAACTGTGCCAGGAACCACACGGTCTTCATCATCCTATAAAGAGCAGCCTGCCTCAGACAGGGTCTCTCCTAATGTGTATACAAAACCCACCTCAGCCTCGTACCAGGCTCTGTGTAAGGAAACCGTCTCTGCACTTTCCTCTGTCATGACAAGAAGATCCAAACTCCAGGGCTGGACAGAGCCAGTATCAGGTGGGATGCCTATCAAGTGGAGATCTCACTTTGGACGAGCAGGAGAAGGGGCTCCAGACTCACCTGGTTCCCGAGGAGAAGGAGGCAAGAGAAGTGGATGAGAGAGCAGGGGCTTGGGATGGCTTTTATACCTGCCCTGTGTTGCCGCAGGACCAGAGGCACCCTTTGCAGAGCTAACAATTTTCTGACAAGCTCATCTTGCATGCAAACCATCACAGCTAATGATACGGGCTGTGCTTTCTTTTCCAACACTGCTGCCTTTTCATTTCCAAGTTTGTGCCACGCCCTTTCCCTGATGAAGGCTTCTTCTGAGCGCTGGGATGAAAGGCTCCAGGATTTCTAGGGAAGGAATGCAGCAGTATGGGCAGAAGACTCAGCTCAAGTGCTGGACGGGTCCAGAGCAGGCAAGTGACACAAGCCTGAGTCCCTCTGTTGGGACTGTTTGCAGTGTCGTTCTTAGGATGAAGCCCCAGCAATCCTCAGCTGGACAACCATGGGATCCCGTGCATGAGGACGTGCCACATCCATCTCTTTCCTTCCCTCCTCAGCTCACTCTGATGCTCACTTGCTGTTGCCTCCGGAAGTGTTTGGGTTGTGCTGCTAGGTTTTGACCCCATCCTGCCTAACACTCATCAGTCCCCAGGGGTCCTCAGCAGAGTCCGTGGTTCCTTGCGTTCCTACATGTGTTCTTGTCTTGTGTGTCCTTGTATGCAGCCAGGTTTGTGTGGATGCATGTGGGAGCACAAATCTCTGCATGATTCCGTGCTGGTGTGAATAAGCATGGGGGGGGGGGTGTCCTTGTGTGTCCCTCATCACAAGGGAATACGCTGCTCTTTGCAGGGACACTCTCCAGTGCTCTGTCCATCAGCGCCACAGAGCAGCAGATTCCCAGCCTCAGAAGGAGCCAGAGTGCAGATTGAACGGCGATGGCACCAGCCTGCTAGAGATCTGTCCAGGGAAGATGCCCTGAAATGCCACCCCTGCTTCTTGAGACCACTTTTCCCAGCCTCTCCAAAGCTCACACTCCACTGCTGCTGATTCCAGGCCCCAACAAGGATGGTTTCACTCCAGCTTGAATCCTTAGTCTACATTCAGTGCTCTCCCTAGCAATAAAGAGTTCCAAAGGATGGGGTTTGCTTTATGCGCAAGTAGAAAGGCTGACGAATGCTGCTGACCATGTGCTGGCCATCCCTGAGTGGATCTGCTTCCACTGCAGTCTTGGTGGTGCCTGGGGTGGGACACAGGTCCTCTCTCATGTCCATGTCAATGTCAAATGTACTTGTGCAGTTCATCAGGCCGATGCTGTGCCAGGCAGGCACTGAGACTGTGGATCAAACAGGTACTGAATGAAAGGAACGTGAAGCCTGATACTGCTTCCTGTGAGTGGAAGGACCAACCCTGTGGCTTGCGCAGGAAAGCAAATGACTTGACGGCCACTTTGGACTTCAGCCTACAAAGACATTAATGCGCTGCACTAGAATCTCATTTTATTATTGAAAAAGAGTGGAATCAGGTTTGAGGCCATGTTTCCCAAAGTTTGCTACTCTCCCAGTCATGTCCAGAACAGACCCTTTTCTGACAAGGGCTGTTGTGCACAGTGGGTAAATTTCTGAAGCCCATCTCCCCTCCGGAATGTCTGTCAGCCTGAGCTCACGTCTAAGTTGCACGCAGTGCAGCCAAGGGCTTCTCTCCTCCCCTTTAGTGACCTTCATGAGATCAGTGCCAGGGAGCTCTGCTGGGAGAGCTCAGCCAGGGCTGATTCCCCTCTCCATGGAGCTGCTTTTGAGCTGAGGCTCTCGTGTAGCCAAGGGCCAACCTCATTGCTTTCTCAGGAGGTCACAGGCACTGTGGAACCAGAGTAGGGCAGGAGAGGAGTGTACCTACAACTTAGAGCTTTGACACAATTCTTCACTCCTTTATGATCAAATTAGTGAGAAATGGATTCAGTAAGAGTATGATAAGGTGTGTGGGAAATTGGCTGGATTACCAGGCTCAGAGAGTTGTGACCATGGTGCAAAGCCCAGCTGGCCAATCCTTATTACTGGGGTCTAGCAGTAGAGACAAAGTAGCAGGAGCAATAGTGTTTCATGTTTTCATGAACACCATGAGTAATGGGCAGTGGGGAATTAGCAGCAGGTGTGTGGATAATACCTGGGGAGGTAGTACGTGTCGGACACAGCTCCTATTCAGAGGACCTGGACAAGCTGGAGACATGGGCTGACTGGAAGCTCACAGAGGCCAAAAAGAGCAAGGGCAAGGTTTTTCTCCTGAGGGAGGAACCAGCCCATGTGGTCATGCAGGCTGGGGGCTGGCTGCCTTGGCAGCAGATGCACAGAAAAGGATGTGTGGTTTTAGGAGACACCCAGCTGAACGGGAGACAGCAGTGTGCCCTTGCAGCAAACAGGACCAACTGCATCCTGAGCTGTGTTAGTCAAAGTGAGGCCAGCAGGTGCAGGAAAGTGACCCTGTCCCTCTGGCCCTTGTGAGACCACCTCTGCAGTACTGCATCCAGGTTGGGGCTCCCTGGTCCAGGAAGGATATTGACAGAGTGAAGTGAGTCCAACAAAGGCCACCAAGTAGATTAAGGGGGCTGGCAAACATGATGTGCGAGGAGAGTCTGAGAGAATTGGGCCTGCCCACCTTGGAGAAGAGCTGTCTCAGGGGAGACCTTCTTGCCTTCTACAGCTACTCTTCAGAGGATACAGAGAAGATGGACCTGGTTCCTGGAAGTGCCCAGGAGGTAGAACATGAGGAGTTCTGATAGTTGGGGTTGTCCAGCCTGGAGAAGAGAAGGCTCTGGGGAGACCCAAATAGCAGCCTTCTAGTATCTAAAAAGGCCTACAGGAAGTGTGGTGGCCACCAATTATAGAATCATAGAATCATAGAATGGTTTGGGTTGGAAGGGACCTTAAAGATCATCTAGTTCCAACCCCCCTGCCATGGGCAGGGACACCCTCCACTAGACCACGTTGCCCAAAGCCTCATCCAACTTGGTCTTAAACACTTCCAGGGATGGGGCATCCGCAACCTCTCTGGGCAACCTGTTCCAGTACCTCACCACCCTCACAGTAAAGAATTTCTTTCTAACATCTAATCTAAATCGACCCTCCTTCAGCTTAAACCCATTACCCCTTGTCTTGTCAGTACACTCCCTGATAAACAGTCCCTCACCATCTTTCCTGTAGGCCCCCTTCAGGTACTGGAAGGCCGCAATTAGATCTCCCCGGAGCCTTTTTTTCTCCAGGCTGAACCAGCCCAAGCTCTGCTGCTTGTTAGATGCTCTGTTAGTTGTCAGGGCATATCCAGCATTTGAGCTGTCAGGATGAGACTTGTAGGGATTAAGTCCAGTCACCTCCACACTCCAGGGCCCAGGAGCCCAGGACAGTCCCTCCTGGCCCAGGGACCTTCCTTCCCCAGCCAGCTGTCCTCTGGCTGCCTTCCCCTTCATTCCTGCCCTGCAGGGCTCCTGCAGCCAGACAGGGCCTTTCAGGCTGGCTGAGCACAGGATGGCTTAGGGCTCCGTGGAAATTCTTCCAGTCCCCTCATGGCCTTGCTGGGCCTTGTTACTCTCCCTGGGGGCAGGCCTGCTTCTGGAATCCATCCCTCTCATGTCCCAGGTCCCTGAGGTGGTGGTTATTTCAGGGAGGTGATTTGCCACACTGCCGCCTTAGCTCTCACCCTCTCTCTGTGCTGCGCCTGTGCTCCATGGACGTAGAGTGCATCTCCATGCCTGCAAAGCAGGTGGGAGATGTCAGGCCAGGTCCCTGCTTTTGGTGGGGAAGTACTTGTGCCATGCACAGCATGACGGTAGTACTGGTGCCACAGGGAAGTCCCAGCCCTGGGCAAAGACACAACCGGGCTGTGCTGTCAGAAGAAGTGCTGCCTCTGCCAGCAGGGATGCTCTCTGTGGCAAGCCAGGAGAGGGTGAGCCCAGGGTGCTGAGCCCAGCCATCCCTCTCCCGTCCCGCCAACCCCGGCCCTGACTCCTCCGTGGGCCACGGCCGCGGCCAGAGCCCCGCTGCCGCCGCTCTCGCCTCCCTCTGCGCCCCACAAGGGCCGAGGCGAGATCTGGAAAAACGCCATCGCAGGGCAGGAGAGGGCAGGAGAGGGGAGGGGAGGGGAGGGGAGGGGAGGAGAGGGGAGGAGAGGGGAGGAGAGGGGAGGGGACGGGAGGGGAGGGGAGGGGAGGAGGGAAGGGGAGGTGGCGAAGAGGAGTATCCGGAGCAGAGAGCCGGGGCTGGCGGGGGGCAGCGAGGCGCGGGCGGCAGAGCGGCGGGATGCGGCGGTGCCGGGGCGCAGGGCTGGCGGGGCTGGCCGCGGTGCTCCTGGGTGCGTGGGGCTGGCGGTGGTGGGGGCGGGGGACCGGGCCGGTGCTGAGCTTGGGGTGTTCCCCGCAGGTCCCTGGAGGCTGCCGTCCCCTCTGGCTTCTTCACGGACCTCGGCTCCCGAGCCATCCTCCCGTCCATCTCTCCCTCTGCTACCATTCCACATTCCCTCTGAAAACTCAACGCTCTATTCTTTGTCGAACACTCCCCATTTTCTACTTCCCCCCGTGCCTTTCCATATAATTCATGCAGTCATTCCCTCCCACTTGCTACTTTCTTTCTTTCCTTTATCCCCCTTTTCTCTTCAGTGACTCCCCTCTTCCACCTATCATTCGTACCTTCCTTTCTCCACCAAGTATTAATGGGCACTTACTGCACATTTGGATATCCTCTGAAAACCCGTCTCCTCATCATCTCTGTATGGTCCTGGCTGCTTCTGCAGGATTTCCTCCGGGAAACGGCAGGCAGGACTGGGCAGAAAGCAGGTTTTGAAATTTTTTTCCCCTCTCTTTTTCTGCTTTCTGGCAGTGGCTGTGGGCAGAGCCCAGGTGCAGCAGGAGCCGTCGGCAGAGACCACCGAGGGCACCGGCATCAACATCACTTGCTCACACCCCAACATACAGACAGGAGACCTCATGTACTGGTACCGTCAGCTCCCGGGCCGAGGCCCCGCATTCCTCGTGAGCGCTCTTAAAGAGTCCAAAGAGGTGCCGGACCCGCCGGGGCGGCTGTGGGTGGCGGCAGACCGCCGGTCCAGCGCCCTGTGGCTCGCCCGACCCCGGCGCGGGGACGCGGCGGTGTATTACTGCGCCCTGAGAGACACGGGGAGAGGAGCCGGGGCTGCGGCCGGGCACGAACCACGAAGCAGGAAGGGCGGCGGGCGGGGCCGGGCGTGTGTGTCGGGGGCGGGGGGACAGCCCCGGCCGGGCCCGCCAGGGGGCGCTGCCGCTCCGCCCGCCGGGGCCGCCTCGCCCCGCCCGGCCCCGCCCGGCCACGGGCCCCGCGCCCCATCCCCCGCCCGACCGGCACCGGCACCGGCACCAGCATCGGGCCCGCCGAGGCTCCGCAGACCCCGCGCCACGCAGCCCTGCCAGGGACGTGCCCCCGACGCGGATCCGGAGACGCCCCCCGGGCAGAAACCTTCTCCCGCCCCTCACCCCATGCTCACCCCCGCACTCCCACCGGGGCGCAGACAGAAATCCCCCGGCACGGTGCCGGCAGCGGAGCAGGAATCGCGGCCGGAGCGGTGGCGGTGTCCGGCGGTGCCCGGGCAGGAGCGATTGCAGCCGCCGGCCCCGCTGGCTCCCGGAGAGGAGCAGCGCCTTGCTGCTGTGCAGGGGGAGGCGGGCAGCAGAGATCCTCCTGCCCACGGGCAGCCGGACAGCCCTCGCTCCTGCCGCAGGGACCGACCAAGGGGGCATGGCAGCGCCTGGGCATCTCTTTCATCCCACTGACATTGCCAGGCCCTGGTCGAACAGAAAGACCCAGCTGAACCACTGCCAATACAAGGCCTTGCTTTGAAACCTCAACCAGAAATGCTTTCTTGGTAACTCTGTAAATCAGCTCTGAGACACAGTTACAAACTGATTCCTCCGGCTCCACAGTCCACTTCCCGATTGCTCCTGTGGGTGTTGGAGAGGCATCCTTTCGAGCGCGTAGTTCTACCTGACCACCAATGCGAGAACGAGATACTGATTCTCACAGACACCTACAAGTGTATCCCACAGTGGCTAGTGCTCAGGACAGAGAGCTTGTTGCACAGGATTCCCCTTCACCTCCAATTAAGAGCCTTTGGTGTTGAAGTGAAGTCCAGGAGGTAGGAGAGAAGCTTGAGCTGGGCACTTGTTGAATGACACATCTGAGACTCAAGGTCCAAGCTCAGCAGTGAGCCACAAAGAGATTTGCTAAGTTGCCCTATGGGGCTGAAGGTCTGAGGTGAGTGAGAACTGGAAAGAGACCCCTGATCACGGGTTCCTGGGCCCCTCCAGTCCCCAGTGTGGCCTGTGTGGCTGTAGGAGCTGGCTCAACTGTGAACGTCCGTGTTCACAGGCTTCCAAGGCAGGCAGGAAAGGTTCAGCCCTCTTCCCTGCTTCAGCTGGGGACTGGTGTGGCAGCTGTCGCTGTATTGCAAGGGAACTGCTTTGCAGTCACTGGAGAGCAGAGGGCAGTCCACTGTCCTGCTGCCATGGTCTCGACAAACAACAAGATGCTGAAGGCCTTGTGGGAGCAGGGTTGTGAATGGGGGCTGCTATGCTGATAACCTGCTTCCTGCAGTCCCTGCCAAGCGTGTGAGCAAAGGTCCCTGGGTGAGAAGTGGCAGAGGAGCCCTGCTCCAGACATTAAAATCAAGTGGCCCTTTTGCTTGCCTGAGTATTGGGGTTCTGGGGCCCGGGGTGGGACAAGCAGCTGGAGGTTGTGGGTAATGTGGGTAGGCGAAGGGACACAGAGGGACTGCCTGTACAACAGAGAGCTGTGTTGCAGAGTCTTCTTCCTGCCAGAGGGAGGGAGCGTGTCTGTCCCTGTGCGGCTGTTTTCTGCAGCAGATGCTCTTTACAGTTGTGTTTCTCTTCAGGTGCCTCCTCTATGGCCAGAGGTGAAGGGAAAGAGTGTGCAACACCTGGGCCCAGGCACTTCCTTGTGTGCCTGGTCCTTTCTCCATCCGGACACTCCCAGGGACAGGGTGGACATGGGTGGGTGCAGGGGTGCCTTCTCCATCTCCTGCAGGGCTGGGTGCAGGCCTGTGCAGCTGGCTAGGTGGTTGATGTCAGGAGAAGTTTGTGAGGGATGCCTGTCCCTTTGATGGATGTGTCATACTGAAACCATGAGTCTGTAATCTCTCTGGAGGGCTTTGAATCAAAAAAAATTCACTCAATAGCCAATGTGATTATTAAGCAGGTATCCTTTATTGCAGTGCTGGGAGTCGCACCGGGATATTTCCATGAAAATGCGTCTCAACGAGAAACAAATTGCACATGATTTATATTACATAACAGTTACATATTCATTAGGTTTCTGATAAATTTAATACATATTAATTATTATTCCAGGAACTCATGAATATATGCTACTGTCCTGATATGCCTGCACAGTTTCTTTCTCGGGTGGTCGTCAGGGGTCGTCCTCCTCAAATCTTCCTCTTTCTCCTCTTCTTCAGTGTACACAGCTGGGTGACCTCTTCTTCATTTCTCCATTTTGCAAGCTCAGCAACCTTGTTATCTGTCCTGCCCAGATGGTCCCAGGCTTGTTGGCATATCGGGCCCCCTTTATCAGGATGCCTCAAACTTTTTGTCTTTTTTCTAGTTCGTACCCAAGGACTGTTCCCTAATTTGCAGCTTCTCTTATCTGGTTTCTACATTCCAACTATTTTACTAATTGTTTTCTTTCATACTGGAGCATGAGACAGGTGAACCCTGAGTTTGTGGGGCCTGACGCAAGTGTTGCCAAATTATATATTCTCTTTTAAAATTGTTCTACGCTAATTAGTTTCCCTTATTCAGCTTTCCCAAGACGGGTCCATGGTAGAGTTTGGGGGAAAGACCCAAAGAGGCCTTCCTGGAGCAGCAGGGAGAGAGTTTTGCTCCACCCTCTGGGCTGTGGTTTGGAGGCCTCTTTGATCTGGCAGAGGCAGCAGAAGATGGGAAGTTGCAAGCATCAGGACCCTCGTGCTGGCAGGTCCTTGGGCACCCCACGAAGGGAGAGCGTGACATGGTCCTCATTTTCCTGGCAGCCCTGGTGGAACTGGCAGACTTTGGTGAGATGTGACTTTCAGGCTGGGGAGAATGAGGCAAGGGTTTGTGCAGCTGGTGGTGGAAGCGGGGAGACGTGAGTCCTGACTCCCCAGGGAAACTGGGAGTGTTTCTGTAGGGAGAGCAGGGGCTGCAGACGGGTACTGCAAATAATCTGGGACATGTCAGGAGGAATGGGCATAAGAGGAGGAACATGACCTCACTTTACATTGGCAGGTACTGAGCATTCCTGAATGTGCCGCTAATACATAGGCAGCCTGAAAGAAGGAAAGCTGCTAGGAAATGGAGCAATGAGGCATCCAGGAGCTTCTCTCCTAGATGTATTGCAGACAATGCTACCAGTCTCTGTAGGGGTGGTCGTAAACCTTGGGGGACAAACAGTGAAGGCTAACTCGGTGCAAGAGGAGCTGAAATGCCATACAAGGACAGGGCAAGGTCAGAGGACGTGTTGTGCCATATGGAGGAGCTGTTCTAGCAAGAAGATATGGTCAGAGGTGGGAGAGGAGCAGCTCACGTCTTCTACTGCTGAAGGAGAGACGAGCAGTTAACATAGCTCAGAGGCAGATATGGAGAGAATCAGTGGACTGAAAGACCAGCATGAAAAGCAGGGAGATGGGGGTGGGGGGGTGAGAAGTGACAAGAACCTGCAGAAAGAAGTGTGCAGGGACAAACAGCTCAGCATTTCAGAGGCTTCAGAGAAAAGTGAGATGGGAAGTGGGGACAGTTAGCAAGCTGATGAAGTGACAGATGGACACAGACACAGGCAAGCAAAGCTGAAAGCTCCTTCTGGCTTTACAGGTCATGCCCAAAAGGACTCTGTGCTCCAGTTCCCAGCAGAAATGACCATCCAGGTGGGACACAACGCGACTCTGCACTGCAATTTCTCCACCAGCTATTCCAATCCATACATGTTTTGGTACCAGCAGTGCCAGACTCAGTCCCCTCAGATGCTGCTGCGGGTGGACAAATGGAAACCTCAAGTGGATTCAGGGAGGTTCTCCTCTACACTGTCTGTGGAGACCTCGCAGGTGTTTCTGCATGTGCGGGATGCCGAGCTCCAGGATGGCACTGCCTATTTCTGTGCACTGAGCCCACAGCAGTGCCCACAGTATGCAGCACTGCACAGAAACGTGGGGCATGCTCTGAGGGGCGCTTCCCTCCCTGCCACTGCTTGCATATAGCTCTGAGCTCAGCCTGCCCAGCAGTGGCACCTGGAGGCTGTGGTGAGGCTGGATCTCTGCCTCCCTGGCCTGTGCTGCTGTGTAGCACATGGCAGCGTGACTTTTACAGCTGTGTCTAGATCCAGGGTCTTTGATGATGAAAAGGATCCAAGAAACCTGACCTGGTGCAGACCCATTGCAGGTTACACCACGCACAAGCCAAACCAGGCATGTAAATGCCCTCTCCTTAAAATAGCTGGTACACTGGAGTGAGTACTCAGGGCAAGCAACCTATCAGCTTGTCTTCTTGTTCCCTTTCCCTGTGCCTCCACTGATGGCCACAGCTGGAGAAGGAAGCTTTTGTTAGGAGACACAACTGCTCTTATGGTTTTGCCACGTGGCCATAGTAGCCCAAGAAGGGAAGAGCTCTTCCTTGCCCAGCATCTGGATGTCAGCTAAACCCTCAGCAAGTGAAAAGACCCATCAGCCAGACACAGGACAAGATTCTCTGTTCAAGCCCTTCCTGTACTCGTCCACTGCTGGAGAAGGGTCCTGCTCTTTTTCATGTCTCTTCTCCTTCTCAGGGGAATCACCAGTGCTGGAGGGAGCCCCTATGTTCCTGAGTCCATGACAGTTTCTCTGTCCAACAGCTGGTAACCACATCTCTGTGATCTTGTTTCCTCCCACAGGCAACAGGAATGGCTCTGGGGACGTATTCCCAGGCAATCCCACCCCAGCACTGCATGTGGAAGCTCATCTGGAGGGTGCTGACTTTCCAGCTTGATCTCACCCTCTGAGTTGGAATCTGTTACTCCTGAAGCATCATCCAGGTCACCTGAGAAGCCCCAGGGTACTTAGTTGTTGTCCTACTGCTGTTCCAGGATGGCCTGCCTCTCCCAAGTGATGTGGGTCTGCTCTGCCAGCCCTGGTGGAGGCTTTGCGTGCCCCTATTTATCTCAGGGGACTCTAGGCAGCATTGATGGAGTGTGGACAGCAGCCCTCAGGGGCCTGCACTCCACTGTGTCTCAGGTCCCTTGAACATTTCATGTCCTGCTTGTGGTTGATCTCCAGGGCTGCAGAGGGCTTCAACACACCGCAGACACGATTCTCCCCGCAAACCAACATCATCCCTAAGGAGGATTGAAAAGCAGTGATGGCTACCTGGGGACAGATCCAGGCTCAGGTAAAATGCTGTCAGCCTGTGTAGGAATGGCCCAACTCGTGAGGGGAAGGCTGGGTCAGTGCAAGGAGCGTTGAAATTCCTTTCTGCCTGTACAGGTGACGTGCCCAAGGACTCTGTGCTCCAATTCCCTCCAGAAAGGACCATCCAGGCAGGACACAACACAACGCTGCACTGCGATTTCTCCACCACCGATCCCAATCCCTACATCTACTGGTACCAGCAGCTCCCAAACCAGTCCCCTCAGGTGCTGCTGTGGTGAGCAAGTACAAAGCTTGCGTGGATTCAGGGAGGTTCTCCTCTGTGCAGTCTGCAGAGGACTCCCAGGTGCTTCTGTGTGTGCAGGATGCAGAGCTCCATGACAGCACTTTCTCTCTGGATTCTGAGCCTACACCCGTGCCCTCAGTGTGCAGTACTGTGCAAAAAGGGGAGGGTGTACCCTGGGGAGCAATTCTTTCCCCACCTCTCCTTGCATGGAGGTCTAAGCTCATCCTGCCCAGCACCCACACACTGGTGCTGTGGTGAGGCTGGGTCTCTGCCTCCCCAGCCTGTGCAGCAGGGAGAAAATCCGAGCATATTTCAATGAATCGCAGAATTGCTTATGCTGGGAGGCACCTTTTGAGACCATGCAGCCCCTGTTCAAGCCAGGTCACGTAGAGCAGGGTGCCCAGGACCATGTTCGGTCAGGTTTGTAAACTGGTGCCCACTGCCTCTTCTCCTGTCAGTTGGCACTACTGAGAAGACTCTCCTCTTCATTCCCTCCCATCACATATTTACACACATTGCCAAGATCCCCCACGAGCTTTCTCTTCCCCATGCTGAACACTGCCAGATCTCTCAGACTTTCTTCACCGGAATGACGCTTCAGTCCCTGCACCATTTTCCTGGGCTCACTCTGACATCTTTTTTGTACTTGGGAGCCCAGAACTGGCACTCCAGAGGTGGCCTGACAAGCGCGAAGTAGAGAGGAAGCGTCAGGTCCCTTGTCCTGCTGGCCACGCTCTTCCTACTGCAGCCCAGGATGCTGTTGGCCTTCCTTTCCCCCAGGGTGCATTGCCACGGCAGGCTCAGAAACAACACTGATCTGCTGAAACTGAGCAGGACACAGCAGTGAGTATTCAGGAGAAATACCCCAGCTGCTTGTCCAGCTCTAACTCTTCCCTCAGTGTCCACCAATGACAACTGCTGGAGAAGGGGGCTCTTGGTAGGAGACATGACTGCTCCTGTGGCCTTCCCTCCTAGCCAAAGAAATCCAAGGAAGAAAAACGTCCTCCTAGCTGGGCATCTGGGGATCAGTGAAAGCCTCACCTTGTGAGCAAGACCCATCTGTCAGGCACTGGACAAGATTCCCTGTTCAACTGCTTGAGCTGTCCCCCTGCTTCTCATGTTTCTCCTCCAGCTCTGGGGACTCACCAGTACTTGGCTGGGGGGAGTCCCTGTGTCCCTGAGTCCCTCTGGATTCTCTGCCCAACACAAAAATGCTAGTGGATGCATTTCTGGGATGTGCATTACTGGGATCTAGTTTGTCCCTCTTTGCACACCTGTCTTGTTGCGCTAATTCTGTTTTGGAAAGCAAAGAGCTGGCCCTGGAAGGGGGAAAGCTCTGGGGGAAGCTGACAAAAGCAGCCATGGTGGCAGGCCGGTATAGTCTAGTGCCTGCAGTGATGTCCCCTCAGTAGGCCATGTCAGTGGCTGTTGGCAGTGAGGCCTTCCGAGATGGCAAAGGAAGTTTAGGTTTTGTGGAAGAGATGGAATGGGGAGTATATCCAAAGGAGACATGGGTCAGAGGGAAAGAGAAGGAGGCAAAGAGAGTGAGTCACCTAGAGAAAAGTGTCTCTGTGAGGTACTGGAAGGTGGATGAGAAGCCCCATTCCCACCTGGATGAGGTAAGAAAGTGATGATTTGGATCCCACCTGGAGGTGGAATTCAGGTCTGTCCTCATGCTGGGCTGTACAGAAAGACCCACAAGAGAGGATTCCGGGTCTTGTAGGAAACGCAGTATATCTGGGGAGAAAACAATACAGATTTTGGAATATGGCAGTGCAAACTAACTTCTTCCAGAGTGGTATTTCAAGTGACCTGAGTGTGTTACTACACCCACCTTACATCTCGAACCGTTTGCTCATTCGTCCAATTTTTCCCTTTTCCTTCATGTTTGCAACCTCTCAGGCATCCTGAAAAGTGACTGCCATGGATTAGCATTGCTGCAGGTGTTGCAGGGAGACACTTGAAAGGTTGAACTCAAGATGGGGTTTCGTCCCGGAGCCTACCTTCAAAAGATCCAGCTTTCTCTGGGAACAGGAGCCTTTCAGCATCTTGAGGAACTCACACACCTGAGGAACTTCAGCAGAGGTCACTGTAAAGGTGTGTGGAAGGTGAAAAGAGGTGGTTCACTAAGTCTGTTAGATGTAGTCCCTTTTCCATTCAAAGGAGCTGGGACCATGACTCCGGAAATAGCTGGGCACTGGTGGTCTGCGGGTGGTGAGCAATTGTGCTCTACATCACTTGTTTTCCCTAGTATTTACCATCATTATTGTTGTTGTTGTTATTTTCCTCCTTTTCTGGCCTATTAAACTGTCTTTATGTCAACCCATGAGTTTTACCTTTTTTTCCACTTCTCTTCCCCATCCCACTGGGTGGGGGAGTGAGCGAACAGCAAACAGCTGTGTGGTTGTTTTAGCTGCCTGGTGGGTTAAAACACAACAGCCATACATGTCTTATCCTTGCAAATGTGAACAACAGCTCTTTAATGTCCCTGCAAAGCCTGACCTTCCTTCCTGAGATCATACACTTTTGCCATGCCTTGCCTCCCCTCGCCTCACCTTTTCTTTCCTTCACCATGCCAGGGGTTGCCTTTACCTTAATACTAGAGGCAGACACTACCTCCTTCTCCACTGCACTGGGGCTTTGGGGCTCAACAAGCTGCCAGAGAAAATCCTCTCTATCTCCCTTTCACCTGCTCTGATGATGTGCAGCTGCTCACTTGCAGCTGCTTGCTCACTGGTGAATGCCAACCGCTTGCTCTCTGTTGGCCTGAGAATATTCTCTGGGGTTACAGTTCCTGCCAACCGCTGTAGCAGGACGTGCTCTGTAAATAGCCCATTATCAAATTTGTGGAGGACTCAAGTTTTGCTCATTACAAGGCTTTTGGTAAAGGAGGGATGGACAATGTGGAAAAAATATATCTGGTGCCTGCAAATTAGTTCAAGCAGCTACAAGTGCTGCTGTTACCCAGGGATGACATGAGGGCTGATACAGTCTACTCTTTGCATGCTGAAACGAGGGACATTCTCCAGAAACCAGGTTTGGTGGCCTATGAGAAACCTAAGGTCTCTACAACTGCTCTTCAAAAATACTTGGCACACGAGAGCAGAGCAATCAGAAAAGGGGGAAAATAACTCCTGTCTTTCCAGAAGAAAAGAAGACAGAGGTAGAAAAGCCCCTGGAGACTCCTGAGGACCCCAGTCTGGTTGTTCAGCCTGTGTGTGGGAGCAGCAATGCTGCACAAAGCACCGGGGCCACTTCAGCCCCAGGGCTCTGGGAATGCCGAAGGAGCTTGGTGCCTGGGGGAAGGCACTCCAACCTGTGCCCTGTGGTTGGGCTGGTGCGTGCCCTGGGCCATTCAGGGACAGCTCATGATTCATGCTGAGTGCAGAACCAAATCCTGCTGTGACTGCCAGGTCTCTGCAGAGCTGGGGGTATCTCCTCTCGCACAGCACCTTTCTGGACCAGAGTTGCGTTGTGGCACTTGTGGGGCCGTTGAGGTCCTGGGCCTCAGGAAAGCTGTGCTGGAGGAAGGCAAGGCAACAGAGAGCAGTGTTGCATGTCTGAGCAGCAGTCACTGTCCTGGGGCTGCCTTCACCCGAGAGGGTGTTGGGTTCAGAGGGATTCCAGTGCATGGCCTGCTGTTGCCGATATCAACACTAACTTGTGAACACCTCAGCCAAGAGGTTGGCAACAACTGGGCCATGCCAGATGCTGTGCTGAAGGGGGATAGGGCTGCATGGGGAAGCTGTCCCTGCTGCCCATGCCCAGGTGTGATGACAATGGCCCCAAGATCAGATGATGGAGGGGTGGGACAGGTAGACTGAGGACTGTGGGCCATCTGCATGGCTATTTTCCCATTCCCAATTCCAGCCATCCTTTAGCAACGTATTCTTCTGACTCTCCTTCTCCAGTACAGCTCCTCCCAAAGCAAGAGGAGCACTCTTCTCCATGACCTTGGGGGACCTCCCTGGCACAGCCCACATGCCCACAGGTCCTCTCTGGAGGACAGTAGTTGTCAGGATTCCTGTTCACATGACATGCTCCAGGGCCAAGGGGGTATTTCTGAGAGGAGACACAGCAAGGCAAGGGCTGATGGCCATTGGCTGTGGAGTAACTAGGGTTGTCTTCCTCAGCCTCACGAGGCAGAACCTGAAAGAAGACTTCCTGCAGTGTGTCCCACCCTCCAATGCCTGTATAGGAGTCATGATGGCTCCTCCTAATTGCCGCTCAAAGCAATGTCATTCTCTCTCGGCGGTCAGTATGCAGATGGAAAGACCACCGGAGGGACACAGACAAGGTTGCATCAATTTATTACTGAGTCTAAAGAGGGAAATGAGGTCAATCCAAGTGGAGGTCCCCAGTGCGGGGACAAGCAGGAGCAGCAAAGAATCTGTTTCTCTTTTCCTGTTGACAGAGTTCCCACAGGACCAACCTGTTGACCTGCCTGGCAAAGGAGACAGTCAAGAAGATTACTCCATGCTGTGAGGTAAGCACAAGACACCAAAGACAAGAGAGGAAAAGTGTGAGGGGAAGAGAGGAAAGGTAGGCATTGGCCGTAGTTTCAGAGAGCTCAGGCTGGCCCAGTCTTGCCCTTGCTGTGCAAGCCACAGATGGTTTAAGCTGCCCTTAAAACGATGCCACAAATTTTGATCCTCTGTCCAGCATCATGTTCAGAGTTCCTGGGGGTCCTTGTCCGAGGCCGTTGCCAGTATCTTTAGCAGGGGGGGCATCTGCAGCCACAGTAGCAGCTGGTGATACAGGAGAGGTCACAGCACCCAGAGGTGATGGGCACTCCATCACAGCTGAGGATGCTGCCAATGGCAGCGGAGGTGGACGAGCCCACAACGGTGTTCTGTGGGAAGGAGCTGAGGATGGGGCCGGGCAGGGTCACCACCACGGGGGAGGGCTGGATGACGACGTTGGAGTTCTGGCACTGCCTGACACAAGGCTCATTGCAGCTGTTGGCCAGCGGGGTCGGGCCACAGGGCTGGCAGGGCAGGCAGGGCTGGCACTGGTCGTAGCAGGACATGTCTTGGGGCAGAGGTTCACCTGGGAGAGAGAGTAGGGAGGAAGCAAAACATGGCGATGTGTGAGGAGCAGCCTGTCACCACACCATGAGGGAGCCAAAGAACATGCAGGGCCAGGAGGTGGAGGCTCAGCAGAGATGTATGAGAGCTTCTTGGCCTCGTCCTGCCAGGGCCCATAAAAGCCACAGAGCTCCTATGCAGCCACTGTTTAGCCCCTGATTCCAGAAGCCACCTCAGTACAGTCCCAGCTTCCCTCCATGCCTAACCTTCTCCCCACTTCCCTCTCTCGTGACAAGCAGCCCCAACATCTGGCACAGAACAAAGCTGGTGTCACCTGAGAAGCCCACTGAGATGAGACCTCCTTTTAGAGAAATCAGAGAAGGAGAAGGAGCTTCCGACTCACCTGGTTCCCAAGGAGAAGGAGGCAAGAGAAGTGGCTGAGGAAGTGAGGAGTTGGGCTGGCTTTTATCATGGACCTTTGCTGCCAGAGGCATCCCTTGTAGAGGTGATTATTTTCTGACAAGCTCATCTTGAATGCAAAACATCCCAGCTAATGCTGTGGGCTGTGTTCTGGCTTCCTGCACTGCTGTCTCTTCATGTCCTGCTTTATGCCAGGCACATTCCTCAGTGAAGGCATCTTCTGTGTGACAGGATGAGAGGCCCAAGCATTTCCCATGCAGAACACGTCAGTGTGGGCAGAGGACTCATCTCACATGCTGGAAGAGTCCAGAAAAGATCACTCAAGATGAAGTAAACAGCTGGCTCAGACAACACACACGCACAGACACACACACAGGCACACACACAAATCTAGCCCTCTAGACATGTAGAGTCAATTGGGAAGACTCAAGACACCCAAAGAGAGGCTGTCTGCACTGCCCAGGGCCACTGCACAGGTCGTGGACTTGACAGAGTCTTCTTCTGCATGTCCTGTGTCCAAGGGTTCAGTGTGGCTGAGGGAAGACTGGTCTGCACTCGGTGAGAGCCGGAGATGCAGCTGATGAGAGTGAGGTTCCCAGCATGACACTTTCACTGACACAGAAGGCCTCTCCCTGCTCTCTGTCTGTCCTAGAGTACCCTGGACATGGATATGGCCTTTAGCCATGGCATGGAGGTGGTGTAAGGGCTGGTAGGAGAGTTTGTGTGTTCACTTCTGATCATCGCATGATGAAGCAAGCCGTGCAGAGGTGACCAGGTAGGCAGGCCATGATACGAGCTCATGCTAGCTGGGGAGTTCAGAGGCCACAAATGATGAAATGCAGGATCAGTGTCTCCAGAAGGATGGTTTGTCCCATTTACCATGCACATCTGCTTTGGGATGGGCTAAGTCAAGTGTGGGAGCTGATGTCTCCTCACTGACTGTGTGGAGAGTCTACAGAGTCTGTTAGAGCAGGTCCAGAGGAGGGCCACAAAAACAATCAGAGGGATGGAACCCCTGCCCTATGAAGAAAGGCAGAGAGAGGTTCTCCTCAGATTTTACTGACACGGCTTCTCCACAGGTCTACCACATCCCTGAGCCTCCCAGCAGACTCTCTGAGAATGAAGCAGCACCCACAGGAGAAGAAGAAAGACCTAGGGAGTTCCTACTGCCATTTGGACATGCACAAGTTCACTGGATGATGCATCGAAGGGGGTTCTGAGTGCTGACTGGACAGCCCCTGGAAAGCAGATGGAGCAAATACTCTCACACTCACAAAGTTTGTGTACGCACATGCTTGCATTACAATTGAAGAAACTCCTCCAGACTTACATGTTCCCATCTACCCTTAGTGATCTCCTTAAGGGAGATGTGGGGGTATGAAACCAGCCCTAGATCTGGAAAGGAAGTGGAGTTTCACTGGGGGATTTACACAGCTGCAGAACATTATGTGTCTAGGACAAGCCAGACTCCCCACAGCCTGCAAACACTGAGGCTAAGACTCCAGAAATGAGCGTGACTGGTCCCAGTAAGAAAGGCACTCAGACTCTTCAAAGCATTCCTTCAAATGCCATCTATTAGCGCTAAGAACAGAAAGAAAGAGAGGACAGTATAGGTAACCTTACCTCCCTTCAGATGCTTAGGACCCTGAGCTGCTCTATGTCAGCTGCTCTGACAGAATGAGAGAATCACAGAAGAGTTGAGGTTGGAAGGCACCTCTGGAGGTCATCTGGTCCCACGCCCCTGCTCAAGCAGGGCCACCTAGAGCCAGTTGTCCAGGACCGTATCTGGGTCAGTTTTGAATATCTCTAAAGAAGGAGACTTGGCAACCTCCCTGGGCAACCCGTGCCAGTGCTCAGTTACTTGCACAATACAATGTGTTGCCCCCTTGCCAGGGACAGGACACTGTGCAGATCCCATCCACAGAAGGGTTACCCCATTGTGGTCAGTTGTGCTTTTAGAGCATTTTCTCAATCGGAAACACCTCTAGTCATCCTTTCTACTGTCAAACACTACAACCTTGCCAGCTGTTTAGTACAGGTGAACAACTACCAGCAGCTTTCACATCCCTGTTTCTTAGGGTGTCAATTTAGCGGTCCAGCAGGGGAGTCAGAGTGGTGTAAATAACAGCTGCAGCTCTGCCTGTAGATGGTTTGAACCACCATAGAAAAAAGGACCTCTGGCAACAATACACTTAGACTGAACTGTAACACCCACATAGATCTTGTGCCCTTTTCTGCCTTTCCAAGATCAATTTTCTTGGACAGGCAAACCAGGGGTCATGCCAAGAGCCACGAGCAGCTGTCCCTTCTGTCACAAGACATGCCATCCCTCCCTCTTCCACCAGGATAATTGCTGATGGTATCATCCTGAAGAAGGACCTTCTGCTTATTACGAGGTCTACTGTGGGAGGGATAGGAAGTCCAGCTGTGCTGCTGGAGATGATGGGTATTGATAGCATGACTAGGGAAGAAGGATTTCCGACAGGGAAGTGAAATGGCTTTATAAAAGTTTGGCCTTCAGTTGTTTTGAGAGATGTTTCCTTAGGCATAAGTCCCTGGTGCAGGACAGTGGAAGGGGGTTTTCCGTTCTTCCACTTGTACACTCTTGTCAGGACATCTGGATTTTCATGCAAGCAATAGGATATGAGGCTGTAGTGGCTGCCAAGAGACATTTCCACCCATCAGAAGGGATGAGATTTGCAGGATAAAAATCTCTTTGCTCCCCCCAGAATGGCAGCCAGTTCCTGAGCAGAAATTCTCAGGTGGGGGGACCCATGAAGCAGTCAAGAGATGTGCCTTCCCCTTCAGCTCTCTTGGGAAGTGCACCCAATACCCTCATCCTTGCTGATCTTCATGTTCTCCTGCAAGCTCTGTGTCAGAGCAATTTGATCTCCCTCAGAAATACACCGTTCTCTGTCCCCATTTCTGTGCTGACTGCCCTCACCTCCCACATGCTCAGCTCCAATTTCCAGCATCGACGCATTCAGCAGCATGGGCGACATTTCCCTGCTACTCCTGCCCATGCATGCTGGCCAGGTCCCCTAGATTGGATGGTGGAGTGGAGATGAAGGTGGAGTGGTGGCTATGGGCCATCCCAAAGGCTGTTCCCTGCTTTACCACTTGTGCCATTCTGCAAAGCAAACTATCTTCCAGAACCCCACAACCCCCTGCCACCGCAGTGCAGTTCCAACCAGCGAGATGAACGCCCTTCCTCAAGAGCTCATGGGGATGCTGACCCCCTCAGGGCCTCCTGCCTTTCTGGCTTTTGTGGGCAGAGAAACAGCAAAGTAAGGCCTGATGGTCACTGGCAGCAGAGCATCCAGGGATGTCTTCCTCAGCTCCATGTCACAGTGCCCAAAAGAGGAGCCACTGCCGGCTGTCCCAACATCCCATTCCTCTGTGAATGGAGAATGTGCCCTCACCCCCTTCATCCCCAGAGCAACACCCTTCTCCTTTGGCAGCATGGGGAGTGTCCACAGAGGGAAGGACTACGTGGAAGGCCAGGCTTGAATGCAGCAGAACTTTAATGAGTCAAAACAGGGAAACAAAGTCACTCCAAGTAAAGCAGAGCAGTGCAGGGACCCCTGGAGGCAGCCAAGAGTCTGTGGTCCTTGGCCATGGAGAAGTTCCTGCCTGCTGTCTTTCTGCCTGCCCCATAGCTACAGAGAGACAGATGGTGCCCCACCAGGCTGCTTTTGGTGAGACCTTTGCTGCCAAGGGGAACCAAAGCAAACAAGGAAGAGGGAGAGAAAAGCAAAAGCCATCCAGCTATAGTGAAATCAACATCCAAAATCTCAATCCTCTGCC